>NC_071256.1:4350729-4563229 GCF_023375685.1 Ictalurus furcatus
AGTATACGTCGTACTGTAGTGTACTGAGCTCCACTGCGCTGTGCTGTAGTATACGTCGTACTGTAGTGTACTGAGCTCCACTGCGCTGTGCTGTAGTATACGTCGTACTGTAGTGTACTGAGCTCCACTGCGCTGTGCTGTAGTATACGTCGTACTGTAGTGTACTGAGCTCCACTGCGCTGTGCTGTAGTATACGTCGTACTGTAGTGTACTGAGCTCCACTGCGCTGTGCTGTAGTATACGTCGTACTGTAGTGTACTGAGCTCCACTGCGCTGTGCTGTAGTATACGTCGTACTGTAGTGTACTGAGCTCCACTGCGCTGTGCTGTAGTATACGTCGTACTGTAGTGTACTGAGCTCCACTGCGCTGTGCTGTAGTATACGTCGTACTGTAGTGCACTAGACTACTGCACAGTGTACTACAGCATACCCCGGTGCAGTACTATATTACAATATGGTCTAGTACACACGTGTGCGTGCGTGTGCGTGCGTGCGTCGCTTTCCCGGGGAAGACCGGGCACCAGGGTGCATTATGGGAATCCTGCGGAGAGAGCGTGATGCTCTGGGAAATGTTCCGCTGGTCAACCTTGGGTCCTGGAGTTGACGTTACTTCGACACGTACTACCTACGTAAACATCGTCGCGGACCGACTACACGCCTTCACGGTAGCGGTTTTCCCGTCTTTCTAATTGCAGGATAACGTGCACTGATACGCTGCGGAGAACGGATCGAGGAACGCTTTGAGGAACACGACGAAGGTGTTGACTTCTGGTATTATGCTGTAGAGTACATCGCCCAGTTGTAGTTGTATACCGTATACTGCGCTTTACAGAAGCGTACTGGAGTGCGCTGTGCATGAGAGTGGTTTACTATATAGCACGCGTCACTGTAGCGTTTCGCTCGGGATGGAATGTGTGTAAGTGTGTGGAATTTGTGTGTGGGTGAGACTGCACTCAGTAGTTTAGTCACCCGTTTATTTTGGTCTCGATGGCGTCTGTAACTCACACTTCTGCAGCCCTTAAAATACACCAGTGGGGGTGTGTGTGTGTGTGTTTGTGGTGGTCTTTCATGTCCGTGTCCAGCAACTTTTAAGTGCGTGTAGGTGTGTGTGTGTGTGTGTGTGTGTGTGTGCGCAGAGGTTGCATGTGAAGATCTCTGCCTCCAATCAACATGTGCAGTGCACAGGTACAATAGCACGTGGAAGGAAACTCGAGATCTTCGTCTGACCACACACACACACACACACACACACACACACACACACACACACACACTCATTCATGTATCTGTGCTTACTCAAACACCCTTTATGTATCTAGAGTCAGTCGTTTCATACACTCATTTCCCGACGCAGTCACTATAGAGGACCTTTAGGTTAAATGAGGACGTCTTCCTCTCTCGCGCGGTCTTTCGCCGTGACGTTCGTCGGTAAACGAGACCTTCCTATGATGGTTTTCCAAATACGACCTTTCATGTAGCGTGTCTTCTAGCGAGCCGTTCGCGAATGGGAAAACGTCTGCAGAGTTTCCAGAAACCAAAGCGCACGAGTCTAATTGACTCACGAGTCAATCGGCTCCCGAAAGAAGGAATCGATTCCGAACAGCCGAATCGGCTCGTTCGTGATTCCGGACTTTACTTCCTGTACGAACCTACGTAGGTTTGTAAGAAAAAACACTCGCTGACAGCGGTAGACCAATCACAACAGATTGGGACATCTGACCAACCAGAGCCGATTATGCTCTCTGAAAGGAGGAGTTTCGAACGAATCGTTTAACGAGTCGTTTGTCACACTGGGGGAAAAAAATGTAACGCCGCACTTTAAATTCTGAGCACGTTAAAGTGTTTGTTTTTGTTTTGTTTTTTTTACCTCGGATGCACGTAAATCTATCGTATGAGACCTCTAAAACAAAATTCGGCACGTTTCAAACCCAAAATAGGTGCGCTTTAATATAATATAATATAATGTAATACACTAGTGTATTGTTATACTGATTTGTACTGGGTGTACTCTTGTATTACTCTAGATCAGATCGTGAGCCTCGGTATCGGTTCTGCTCAGACCCAAGGAGCACGCACAAGCTGAGCTGAGCTAAGCAGACACAGAAACTCATAGCAGAGACAGTAAGACTAAATATGGGCCAGACACAGCCTGGGGCTATCCCAGACACACACACATACCCACACGGTCAGTTTCTCTTACTCACACCCATCCTTCATACCATGTATCACTGACTCCACATAAACAAACGGACGTAAACAGATGCACAAATAAACCCATGCAAACACACACACACACACACACACACACACACACCCCCCACACACACACACACGCAGAGTTTCTGAGGAAATCTTTGGGGGAAGCAGCGGTGTCACTGGTCCGTGTTGGCACAAATGACTCATCTGCAGCTTGGCTCAGTAATACCGGGTTCCCTCTAAATATAACGTACACACTGCACTGCACAGAGCACTGAAGCGCGCACACACACACACACACACACACACACACACACACACAGAGGCAGGAAACAAACAGAGCGCAGTGCATGTTCAAGAGAGAAAAAAAATCTCTCTCAGTAAAAATCCTGCTTTACAGAGTCCCGAGTGATAACGAGGCAGTAAAACTCCGACGCCAGGGTTTTCCCGGCGTTAATTACACCACGCTTTTATCGGACAGCTCTCGGGGAAGCTTTTTATCGCGTGTGTTTTTTGCTTTTGTTGTTTTTGTTTTTGTTTTTTTTGTCTTGCGCCGAATGAATCACCTTTTCACCCTCTGTTGAGGTTTATCCGGTTGAACGTACCACAAATATGCACTCGATATCTCCACCCAAACCCCACTTTCACTGAAGTCTAACGTTCATTTTGAGTCAGATCGATCCATTTAAAACGTTCACTGATAACGAAAACGAAAAAACGATTGGTTTACAATCTGAACGCAGAAGAGGGGGGTTTTTCTTTTCTTTTCTTTTTTTTTTAAATGGGATTTTTATGTGTTTGACGAAGTTAAAGAAAAAAAGAAAGAAATTTTAAAATAAATTCATTGGCTTTCATCAGGCTGGGAACATCTTATGAATTTTATTTATTTATTTATTTATTTTGAATTTTTTATGACGTGACATCATCAGGCACCTACAGAACGTCCATCCATCCATCCATCCATCTTCTATACCGCTTATCCTTTTCAGGGTCACGGGGAGCCTGGAGCCTATCCCAGGGAGCATGGGGCACAAGGCGGGGTACACCCTGGACAGGTGCCAATCCATCACAGGGCACACTCACATACACACTCACACACCCGTTCATACACTACGGACACTTTAGACTACGCCGATCAGCCTACCGTGCATGCACCGGTCTTTGGACTGGGGGAGGAAACCGGAGTACCCGGAGGAAACCCCCGCAGCACGGGGAGAACATGCAAACTCCGCCCACACAGCGTCACGGCAGGAATATATATATATATTTATATATATCTAGACCTAAAAATAATGTTCAGTCCATTTTGATTGGACGTGTAAGAAAAAAAGTGCAAGCCTAGCAGCATATGATGTAATAGCGACTTTCCGTACGGTGTTGTTTACCGCTGATCGCTGAGAGAAAGACTTCGCGTCCACTGTGCTTCGAAAACGAAGCGAATACGAGGACGGTTCGATACTCGAGCCGGGAAAGACCAGAACGAAAAAATCCCACAAGCTCATGTACCTCGGTGGCTCGTTTCATCATCGAATTCTCCGGCCTGCGGCCAACAATAACTTGGCCTGAACGTGCAGATTGTGGAGGGGTTTCTTTTCTTTTCTTTTCTTCTCCTCCCTTGATCTGCCTTTTCCTTTCTCCCTGGACGGATTAAAAGGCCCTGGCTAATTCAGAACAACCCCAAGCGAACCGGATCGCCGTCAACGTCGACGTGACGTTTCCCCGCTGTTTTCCCGTTCCCTCCTTTTCTCGTTCCTTCCCCGCTCCCCACCCCTTCTCCTCTCCCTCTTTCATTCCCGAGGCGCTTGGGAACGAGCTGCGCAGTCACTCCGGTCCAGCGCCAGAGTGGAAGGTATTTAAAACAATCAGCGGATTCCTGGGAAGAGGATGAGATCATGGCTTCATAGGGAGGGGGAGGGAGGGGGAGGGAGGGGGAGGGAGGGGGACCGAGGGAAGGAAGGAAGGAGGGAGGGAGGGATGGAAAGGGATGCGGTAACAGAAAGAGATTCCTGATGTGAGAAATGTTTAATGAGCAACTAAAGCGAACATTCCCGCTGTGCGTGTTTGGAGCAGCGGAATACGAAACAGCCGTGTGTGAAGTCCGTGACATCTCTGAATGACGATGAATAATCACGCGTGACTAATAAGTGCGTATCCCGTGTCAGAGTAAACAAATCACAGCTCTCGGAGTTGTTCGGCGAAGAAGAAGTGCGCTTTGAGATTGGGAGTCATCACGAATCTCACAGCCAGCTGTTTATACACATGCTGATTTGTGTTGTCGCGAAGCATTACCGACGGAGTTGTTGTTATTATTTATTGTTATCGCGGGACGTGACGTTAGGAATGTTCACAGGGATACACACGAGACGCGTGAGCTGCTTTTTTTTTCAGGAGAACTGTAAACCTGCGTAAACATTAACACCGGAATCCACTGACTGATTTATTTCAAAAATCTCACAATCACTAAAATTCCTTGATGACTCTGGATGTGTTGTGTATTCATCCAATTAAATGCTCTCTGGAAGGTATATGTCCCGCCCCCAGGGGCGTGTCTTGCTCTGCAGTAGCAGCTTGTTATCAGCAAACTTACTTTCTTTCTGTTACAAACTCCACAATTCTTTCTTTCTTTCTTTCTTTCTGTTACCAACTCCACAATTCTTTCTTTCTTTCTGTTATACAACTCCACAATTCTTTCTTTCTTTCTTTCTTTCTGTTACAAACTCCACAATTCTTTCTTTCTTTCTTTCTTTCTTTCTTTCTGTTACACAACTTCACAATTCTTTCTTTCTTTCTTTCTTTCTGTTACACAACTTCACAATTCTTTCTTTCTTTCTTTCTTTCTTTCTGTTACACAACTTCACAATTCTTTCTTTCTTTCTTTCTTTCTGTTACACAACTTCACAATTCTTTCTTTCTTTCTTTCTTTCTGTTACACAACTTCACAATTCTTTCTTTCTTTCTTTCTTTCTGTTATACAACTCCACAATTCTTTCTTTCTTTCTTTCTGTTACCCAATTCCACAATTCTTTCTTTCTTTCTTTCTTTCTTTCTTTCTTTCTGTTATACAACTCCACAATTCTTTCTTTCTTTCTTTCTTTCTTTCTTTCTGTTAAAAACTCCACAATTCTTTCTTTCTTTCTTTCTTTCTTTCTTTCTGTTATACAACTCCGCAATTCTTTCTTTCTTTCTTTCTGTTACCCAATTCCACAATTCTTTCTTTCTTTCTTTCTTTCTTTCTTTCTTTCTGTTATACAACTCCGCAATTCTTTCTTTCTTTCTTTCTTTCTTTCTTTCTGTTACACAACTCCACAATTCTATCTTTCTTTCTTTCTTTCTTTCTTTCTGTTACACAACTCCACAATTCTTTCTTTCTTTCTTTCTGTTACCCAATTCCACAATTCTTTCTTTCTTTCTTTCTTTCTTTCTTTCTTTCTGTTATACAACTCCACAATTCTTTCTTTCTTTCTTTCTTTCTTTCTTTCTGTTAAAAACTCCACAATTCTTTCTTTCTTTCTTTCTTTCTTTCTTTCTGTTATACAACTCCACAATTCTTTCTTTCTCTTTCTTTCTTTCTTTCTTTCTTTCTGTTACCAACTCCACAATTCTTTCTTTCTCTTTCTTTCTTTCTTTCTTTCTTTCTGTTACCAACTCCACAATTCTTTCTTCCTCTTTCTTTCTTTCTGTTAAAAACTCCATAATTCTTTCTTTCTTTCTTTCTTTCTTTCTGTTACCAACTCCACAATTCTTTCTTTCTTTCTTTCTTTCTTTCTGTTAAAAACTCCATAATTCTTTCTTTCTTTCTTTCTTTCTTTCTTTCTGTTAAAAACTCCATAATTCTTTCTTTCTTTTTTTCTTTCTTTCTGTTAAAAACTCCACAATTCTTTCTTTCTTTCTTTCTTTCTTTCTTTCTTTCTGTTAAAAACTCCACAATTCTTTCTTTCTTTCTTTCTTTCTGTTAAAAACGCCACAATTATTTCTTTCTTTCTTTCTTTCTTTCTTTCTGTTAAAAACTCCACAATTCTTTCTTTCTTTCTTTCTTTCTTTCTGTTAAAAACTCCACAATTCTTTCTTTCTTTCTTTCTTTCTTTCTTTCTTTCTGTTAAAAACTCCACAATTCTTTCTTTCTTTCTTTCTTTCTTTCTGTTACCAACTCCACAATTCTTTCTTTCTTTCTTTCTTTCTTTCTGTTACCAACTCCACAATTCTTTCTCTTTCTTTCTTTCTTTCTTTCTGTTACCCAACTCCACAATTCTTTCTTTCTTTCTTTCTTTTTCTTTCTTTCTGTTACCCAACTCCACAATTCTTTCTTCGTTTAACTTTGTTAGGACCCTTTCGTGGCCGACTTATGACCGACGTAACAGAGTTAATCAGTGTTAATAACACTGATGTGAAAACCCGAATAGCGCTGTGACGTACTGAAGGTTTTAACCTGAATACACACGTTATAAAGGCTTAATCCAAAAGGCATGAGGCTAAAAGACAGATTCACGTTGACACACGGTTGTGTTATGACGCCTTCCAGGCTGTGCTTGATGTCTGAAATATCTGCTTCCTATAGATGCTCTACACTCTTATACCTGGCATAGAAACCCTGTACAAAACAGTGACCCAGTGAAGGTTTTACCATTGCCTTTACATTACACTGTAACAAGACCGTGTACATGTTCTGAAGTAAAGTTTCTCCTGTCTGCTTAAAGAATATTTACACATCTCTTGACCCGAAATCACTACGAGTCCGGTTTTGATTTTCGATGCGATGTGTCATTGCCAATATGTTGCCATGGCATCCTGTCACACGTAAGTATCATAACACCATCTTAAATCATCTAAACTCCTCTCATGCGTTATGTCAACTTGTGTGGTTAATCAGCCTCATGCAAAACTTGAAATTCCCCTCGTCGTCTCGATTTGTCATTGGAGCCTAAGTGTCAGTCTTACTAGCGTTTCTAAGGCTACATGACGCCTACACAAGCCTACATAAACATTTACATTTCATTATTCAAAAAAATTAAAAAAGGTCACTTTCGTCAATTTTCGGTGTCAAATTGACACAACGCCTGAGTCACAAATCTCAGAACGCGTCATAACACAACCCGAATCGGTCTTGTTGAGATGCGGATGTGTTATGACGCTTAATGAGCTGTCTTACGACTTACCTTTTGGTCTAGATCGCCGCACTCCTGTTATGTCAGAGACGCATAATAGTATTGATATGACAGGACTTGAGGTTAATAGGAAAAATCGAACAAAATTGCAGTGTGGAATATTTTCCGAGCCCTAAATCAATCGAGCTGTTTCCCTGAATACTTACGACAGTGTTCTGACGCCATGAAGGGAGAATTATGGATATTCATATAGAGCGCCTTGGTTTTCGATGTTTTTGAAGGATACCTACGTCGTCAGCTACGCAAGCTCTTTATGACAACGGAAGAAAAAAGGCAAGAAAAAAACTTCTTCCCAGTGTTGTTATAACACAACTTTGAAACACCAAAATCGAAAGGCAGACTCCAAAGCTGTATATGATGTACCGTATGAGGACATATATATCGTAGCTGGAACTGGAATGAGCTGTTTATAAACATTCGCGCAGGTACCGTGTTATTTATCGTACGTAGCCTTATGAAGACTACACTCGAAGCACAAGTGCCGATGTGTTACTTTACAACTCGACATCAAGATGTTTTTGTGTGCGTGTTCTGCTGAGTGTAGACGAACGCGCTGGCAGTTTCCTCAGCGTCGGGTAAGCTAGTGATTTCTGAGACGCTGAAGAAAAACAAGCTCAATATGCGGTTTTACTCTTGCAGCTGGAGGTGTAGGTGTGTGTCTGCGGGGCGGTTGTGTGTTTGTTCGAATGTGGGTGGGTTGATGATTGTGCAGTGTGCGCGTGTGTGTGTGTGTGTGTGTGTGTGTGTGCATGCATCCTGTGGGACTTGCGCAGGTGGCACGGGGTTGGGGAGCAGGGTGGAGGGGTGAGAGGCGGGCGTGGAACTTCATGACCACTTCCTGATTGACTACAGTAAGTTATATGGCTGCGTTCCAGGTTTGCACATGTACGTTTGCTATCACTGATGTTGTGCACAGAGTGTGTTTCGTGCTGTTACTGTTTATATATATATAAATATATATATAGAGAGAGACAGAGAGCTAAGTAAAGATATATATCGATTGCCTATAGTACGGTTACACGGCTCTGTTGCAGATCTGTCTGTCACTGATACATTGACGTCTGTGCAACGATATAGAGTGTATGCACACACACTCATTTTACAGCTGTAAGATATAACTCTACGAGTGCACTGTTATGAGTGTGTGTGTGTGTGTGTGTGTGTGCATCGTTTTTGAACGTGCACATATATACACTTGAGGTCATAAGTTAAATACGCTTTGCAGAATCTGCAACATGTTCATAAAAAATAAAAAAAAAGATGGATCATAAAAAGTGCCCTGAATAAGCTATTTGACATAAGAGATGTTTACGCATAGTCCACGAGACACAATAATAACCGGATTTAAACACGAGCGAACCGGTTCAGAAGTGTACACGCGGTCGATTCTTAACACTGTGTGGTGTTACCTGGATGATCAGCGACATGATGCGTTTATGCTTTGTGAGAGCTGTTCACGAGTCCTGTTCTTCAGGCCGTGCACATCCTTTGCTTTCGCAGCATATTTGAGCCCTTTCCAGCAGGGACTATATGATGAGAGATCTTTTCACACCGAGGGACTCGGACACGACTGTTACAGAAGGTGCAAACGTTCACGGATGCGCAAGAAGGCAACACGATATAGTTCTTTTTAATGAACATCTACAGATCCTTATTATGGACAGATGAAGGCGTCCTTCTTGTAAAGACAAATCCCATAATGCAATCCAGTCCCAAAGCCAGGCCTAATTATCGCTCTTTGTTCTAATACGTTATTGTTTCTATAGTGACCGCACATTCAGAACCACTCGTTCCACATAGTCTCATCACGAGGCTAATGATCACAGAAAAACGCCATCACGTACAGTAATCGTAACTACGGTGACGTTTTCTGTAAGGAAAAATCGTGTATTTAGCGTTTAAGGAAAGGAAGGAGTCTCCAGTGTCAGTGCTCTGTAACAGTCAGATTTCCATGACACAGGAGGAGTTGATAAGATGACAAGATGCCGGTTTTTTTAATCTTATTGACTTAAGGCTGGCGAGCAGTGAGGAAGCCATAAAGTAAGTCGTAACAGGAAGTCGTTTGCTTCACGTTAAACATGAATAGCAACTCTAAATGGATAAAAAGTGCACCGTGTCGTCCTTTAAAAATCGTTGGCAAGTGGATATGTCATATAATAGAATTATAAAACACTCGAGGGCATACAGTTATAGCGAAACAATCCAGTATGTAGTGTTGGGCCGCATCACGTCTCTCACCGTTGATGGTTTTCCTATAACAGCATGCCCTCATGTGCTTTTTTTTCCCCCTTACATATACTGTACCATATTTCCTCATGAGGACATCCCCATGTAGGAACAGTTCTAATGAAAGCAAGATCATATATAGCTTGGGTCTTAAATGCGTGGTCTGTGTGTGTGTGTGTGTGTGTGTGTGTGTGTGTGTGTGTGTGTGTGTGGCCATGTTTGAACTTACAATGAGGCTTAACAAAGCAAACAAAAGAGAAGAGGATTCTTAAAGCTTACAGCATCCTGTTTTCATTTGCCTGCCAACACGGCCAGACAACTGTGGTTTGTGCTCATTAGTTTGCATCTTTTATCTTTTTTTTTACTTTTCTTTTTAATCCATAAATGATTTACTTGGGGGGGGGACAACAGCGAACATGGATGAAAAAGTTGTGAGGTTGAAGGCTACTCCGTGATACTTTGCTGTCTTGAGGAATGTAAAGCATTAAACATGATCTGTCTGAATTCTCTGTCACAGGCTAGTATGGAATGTTGCTTTGCTCTGTGTGTGTGTGTGTGTGTGTGTGTGTGTGTGTGTGTGGAAAGGTGTTTATTTACTGTCTAAACCTGTCTAGACTATCATAGTTAGCGATAACGTTTGCCTGTAATCTATCCTGTAGATTAGCTCTAATGCTAACCATACGTTCAGAAAGCCACTTTAGGACTCACAGAAACTAGTTAGCTAGGATAATAATGAAAGTTTTACTGGATTTGTAAATAGCAACCTTACTAAATCATTAACTTTGTAAATAGTAACTTTAATAGATAGTTAGTTTTGTAAGTAGTATCCCTTATCGTAACCCTGCTAGACAGTTAACGTTCCTAAATAGTAACTTTAATAGTAACCGTACTAGTAGAATGACTAGATACTTAGCTTTAATAAATAGTAACCTTCATTCTAAATTTACTAGATAGTTAGCGTTGTTAATAGTAACTGTAATAGTAACCTTACTAGATAGTTAGCTTTGTTAATAGTAACTGTAATAGTAACCTTACTAGATAGTTAGCTTTGTAAGTAGTATCCCTTATAGTAACCCTACTAGATAGTTAGCTTTGTTAATAGTAACTGTAATAGTAACCTTACTAGATAGTTAGCTTTGTTAATAGTAACTGTAATAGTAACCCTACTAGATAGTTAGCTTTGTTAATAGTAACTGTAATAGTAACCTTACTAGATAGTTAGTTTTGTAAATAGTAACTGTAATAGTAACCTTACTAGATAGTTAGCTTTGTTAATAGTAACTGTAATAGTAACCTTACTAGATAGTTAGTTTTGTAAATAGTAACTGTAACAGTAACCTTACTAGATAGTTAGCTTTGTTAATAGTAACTGTAATAGTAACCTTACTAGATAGTTAGTTTTGTTAATAGTAACTGTAATAGTAACCTTACTAGATAGTTAGTTTTGTAAATAGTAACTGTAATAGTAACCTTACTAGATAGTTAGCTTTGTTAATAGTAACTGTAATAGTAACCTTACTAGATAGTTAGCTTTGTTAATAGTAACTCTAATAGTAACCTTACCAGATAGTTAGCTTTGTTAATAGTAACTGTAATAGTAACCTTACCAGATAGTTAGCTTTGTTAATAGTAACTGTAATAGTAACCTTACTAGATAGTTAGTTTTGTAAGTAGTATCCCTTATAGTAACCCTACTAGATAGTTAGCTTTGTTAATAGTAACTGTAATAGTAACCTTACTAGATAGTTAGCTTTGTTAATAGTAACTGTAATAGTAACCTTACTAGATAGTTAGCTTTGTTAATAGTAACTGTAATAGTAACCTTACTAGATAGTTAGTTTTGTTAATAGTAACTGTAATAGTAACCTTACTAGATAGTTAGTTTTGTAAATAGTAACTGTAATAGTAACCTTACTAGATAGTTAGCTTTGTTAATAGTAACTGTAATAGTAACCTTACTAGATAGTTAGCTTTGTTAATAGTAACTGTAATAGTAACCTTACTAGATAGTTAGTTTTGTAAATAGTAACTGTAATAGTAACCTTACTAGATAGTTAGCTTTGTTAATAGTAACTGTAATAGTAACCTTACCAGATAGTTAGCTTTGTTAATAGTAACTGTAATAGTAACCTTACTAGATAGTTAGTTTTGTAAGTAGTATCCCTTATAGTAACCCTACTAGATAGTTAGCTTTGTTAATAGTAACTGTAATAGTAACCTTACTAGATAGTTAGTTTTGTAAATAGTAACTGTAATAGTAACCTTACTAGATAGTTAGCTTTGTTAATAGTAACTGTAATAGTAACCTTACTAGATAGTTAGCTTTGTTAATAGTAACTGTAATAGTAACCTTACTAGATAGTTAGTTTTGTAAATAGTAACTGTAACAGTAACCTTACCAGATAGTTAGCTTTGTTAATAGTAACTGTAATAGTAACCTTACTAGATAGTTAGCTTTGTAAGTAGTATCCCTTATAGTAACCCTACTAGATAGTTAGCTTTGTTACTAGTAACTGTAATAGTAACCTTACTAGATAGTTAGCTTTGTTAATAGTAACTGTAATAGTAACCTTACTAGATAGTTAGTTTTGTAAATAGTAACTGTAATAGTAACCTTACTAGATAGTTAGTTTTGTAAATAGTAACTGTAATAGTAACCTTACTAGATAGTTAGCTTTGTTACTAGTAACTGTAATAGTAACCTTACCAGATAGTTAGCTTTGTTACTAGTAACTGTAATAGTAACCTTACTAGATAGTTAGCTTTGTAAATAGTAACTGTAATAGTAACCTTATTAGATAGTTAGTTTTGTAAATAGTAACTGTAATAGTAACCTTACCAGATAGTTAGCTTTGTTAGTAGTAACTGTAATAGTAACCTTACTAGATAGTTAGCTTTGTTAATAATAACTGTAATAGTAACCTTATTAGATAGTTAGTTTTGTAAATAGTAACTGTAATAGTAACCTTACCAGATAGTTAGCTTTGTTAGTAGTAACTGTAATAGTAACCTTACTAGATAGTTAGCTTTGTAAATAGTAACTGTAATAGTAACCTTACTAGATAGTTAGCTTTGTAAATAGTAACTGCAATAGTAACCTTACTAGATAGTTAGCTTTGTTACTAGTAACTGTAATAGTAACCTTACTAGATAGTTAGCTTTGTTAATAGTAACTGTAATAGTAACCTTACTAGATAGTTAGCTTTGTTAATAGTAACTGTAATAGTAACCCTACTAGATAGTTAGCTTTGTTAATAGTAACTGTAATAGTAACCTTACTAGATAGTTAGCTTTGTTAATAGTAACTGTAATAGTAACCTTACTAGATAGTTAGCTTTGTTAATAGTAACTGTAATAGTAACCTTACTAGATAGTTAGCTTTGTTAATAGTAACTGTAATAGTAACCCTACTAGATAGTTAGCTTTGTTAATAGTAACTGTAATAGTAACCTTACTAGATAGTTAGTTTTGTTAATAGTAACTGTAATAGTAACCTTACTAGATAGTTAGCTTTGTTAATAGTAACTGTAATAGTAACCTTACTAGATAGTTAGCTTTGTTAATAGTAACTGTAATAGTAACCTTACCAGATAGTTAGTTTTGTTAATAGTAACTGTAATAGTAACCTTACTAGATAGTTAGTTTTGTTAATAGTAACTGTAATAGTAATCTTGCCAGATAGTTAGCTGTTAGTAGTAACTGTAATAGTAACCTTACCAGATAGTTAGCTTTGTTACTAGTAACTGTAATAGTAACCTTACTAGATAGTTAGCTTTGTTAATAGTAACTGTAATAGTAACCTTACTAGATAGTTAGCTTTGTTAATAGTAACTGTAACAGTAACCTTACTAGATAGTTAGTTTTGTAAGTAGTATCCCTTATAGTAACCTTACTAGATAGTTAGCTTTGTTAATAGTAACTGTAATAGTAACCTTACTAGATAGTTAGCTTTGTTAATAGTAACTGTAATAGTAACCTTACTAGATAGTTAGCTTTGTTAATAGTAACTGTAATAGTAACCTTACCAGATAGTTAGTTTTGTAAATAGTAACTGTAATAGTAACCTTACTAGATAGTTAGCTTTGTTAATAGTAACTGTAATAGTAACCTTACTAGATAGTTAGTTTTGTAAATAGTAACTGTAACAGTAACCTTACTAGATAGTTAGCTTTGTTAATAGTAACTGTAATAGTAACCTTACTAGATAGTTAGCTTTGTTAATAGTAACTGTAATAGTAACCTTACCAGATAGTTAGTTTTGTAAATAGTAACTGTAATAGTAACCTTACTAGATAGTTAGCTTTGTTAATAGTAACTGTAATAGTAACCTTACTAGATAGTTAGCTTTGTTAATAGTAACTGTAATAGTAACCTTACCAGATAGTTAGTTTTGTAAATAGTAACTGTAATAGTAACCTTACTAGATAGTTAGCTTTGTTAATAGTAACTGTAATAGTAATCTTGCCAGATAGTTAGCTTTGTTAGTAGTAACTGTAATAGTAACCTTACCAGATAGTTAGCTTTGTTACTAGTAACTGTAATAGTAACCTTACTAGATAGTTAGCTTTGTTAATAGTAACTGTAATAGTAACCTTACTAGATAGTTAGCTTTGTTAATAGTAACTGTAACAGTAACCTTACTAGATAGTTAGTTTTGTAAGTAGTATCCCTTATAGTAACCTTACTAGATAGTTAGCTTTGTTAATAGTAACTGTAATAGTAACCTTACTAGATAGTTAGCTTTGTTAATAGTAACTGTAATAGTAACCTTACTAGATAGTTAGCTTTGTTAATAGTAACTGTAATAGTAACCTTACCAGATAGTTAGTTTTGTAAATAGTAACTGTAATAGTAACCTTACTAGATAGTTAGCTTTGTTAATAGTAACTGTAATAGTAACCTTACTAGATAGTTAGTTTTGTAAATAGTAACTGTAACAGTAACCTTACTAGATAGTTAGCTTTGTTAATAGTAACTGTAATAGTAACCTTACTAGATAGTTAGCTTTGTTAATAGTAACTGTAATAGTAACCTTACCAGATAGTTAGTTTTGTAAATAGTAACTGTAATAGTAACCTTACTAGATAGTTAGCTTTGTTAATAGTAACTGTAATAGTAACCTTACTAGATAGTTAGCTTTGTTAATAGTAACTGTAATAGTAACCTTACCAGATAGTTAGTTTTGTAAATAGTAACTGTAATAGTAACCTTACTAGATAGTTAGCTTTGTTAATAGTAACTGTAATAGTAACCTTACTAGATAGTTAGCTTTGTTAATAGTAACTGTAATAGTAACCTTACCAGATAGTTAGTTTTGTAAATAGTAACTGTAATAGTAACCTTACTAGATAGTTAGCTTTGTTAATAGTAACTGTAATAGTAACCTTACTAGATAGTTAGTTTTGTAAATAGTAACTGTAACAGTAACCTTACTAGATAGTTAGCTTTGTTAATAGTAACTGTAATAGTAACCTTACTAGATAGTTAGCTTTGTTAATAGTAACTGTAATAGTAACCTTACCAGATAGTTAGTTTTGTAAATAGTAACTGTAATAGTAACCTTACTAGATAGTTAGCTTTGTTAATAGTAACTGTAATAGTAACCTTACTAGATAGTTAGCTTTGTTAATAGTAACTGTAATAGTAACCTTACCAGATAGTTAGTTTTGTAAATAGTAACTGTAATAGTAACCTTACTAGATAGTTAGCTTTGTTAATAGTAACTGTAATAGTAATCTTGCCAGATAGTTAGCTTTGTTAGTAGTAACTGTAATAGTAACCTTACCAGATAGTTAGCTTTGTTACTAGTAACTGTAATAGTAACCTTACTAGATAGTTAGCTTTGTTAATAGTAACTGTAATAGTAACCTTACTAGATAGTTAGCTTTGTTAATAGTAACTGTAACAGTAACCTTACTAGATAGTTAGTTTTGTAAGTAGTATCCCTTATAGTAACCTTACTAGATAGTTAGCTTTGTTAATAGTAACTGTAATAGTAACCTTACTAGATAGTTAGCTTTGTTAATAGTAACTGTAATAGTAACCTTACTAGATAGTTAGCTTTGTTAATAGTAACTGTAATAGTAACCTTACCAGATAGTTAGTTTTGTAAATAGTAACTGTAATAGTAACCTTACTAGATAGTTAGCTTTGTTAATAGTAACTGTAATAGTAACCTTACTAGATAGTTAGTTTTGTAAATAGTAACTGTAACAGTAACCTTACTAGATAGTTAGCTTTGTTAATAGTAACTGTAATAGTAACCTTACTAGATAGTTAGCTTTGTTAATAGTAACTGTAATAGTAACCTTACCAGATAGTTAGTTTTGTAAATAGTAACTGTAATAGTAACCTTACTAGATAGTTAGCTTTGTTAATAGTAACTGTAATAGTAACCTTACTAGATAGTTAGCTTTGTTAATAGTAACTGTAATAGTAACCTTACCAGATAGTTAGTTTTGTAAATAGTAACTGTAATAGTAACCTTACTAGATAGTTAGCTTTGTTAATAGTAACTGTAATAGTAATCTTGCCAGATAGTTAGCTTTGTTAGTAGTAACTGTAATAGTAACCTTACCAGATAGTTAGCTTTGTTACTAGTAACTGTAATAGTAACCTTACTAGATAGTTAGTTTTGCAAATAGTAACTGTAATAGTAACCTTACTAGATAGTTAGCGTTGTTAATAGTAACTGTAATAGTAACCTTACCAGATAGTTAGTTTTGTAAATAGTAACTGTAACAGTAACCTTACTAGATAGTTAGCTTTGTTAATAGTAACTGTAATAGTAACCTTACTAGATAGTTAGCTTTGTAAATAGTAACCTTAAAAGTAACCACTAATATGTTCTTAGCTTGGCTAATAGTAACTCTAATCGTAACCTTAATAGATAGTTCGTTTTGTAAAAAGTAACCTTAATTATAACCTATATATTACTTTATAAATTTACTGTATAGTTAGCTTTTATGACTAGTAACCTTAAAAGTAACCATTAATATATAATTCGTTTTGCAAATAGTAATTTTAATAGTAACTCTAACTGTAACCTTACCACATAGTTGGTTTTGTAAATAGTAACTTTAATAGTAATCTTTTTAGTAAACTTACTAATTACTTAGCTTTTCTAAATAATATCCTTAATTGTAAACTTACTTTTTGATAACCTGCTTTGTATATAGTAATATTAATAATACCCCTTATTTAACTTTAATAGATAGTTGCCTTTGTAATTAGTAAATTTAATAGTAACCTTAATAGATGGCTGGTTTTGTAAATACTATCTTTAATAGTAGCCCAGCTAGATAGTTAGCTTTTCTAAATAGTAACCTTAACAGTAACCCTCATTTTAACCTTACTATATAGTTAGCTTTGTAAATAGTAACCTTAAAAGTAACCGTTGTTTTGTAAATATTAACTTGACTAGTGAGCTTATTAGTAAACTTACTAGATAGTTCCAGTGCCCTCCACTAATATTGGCACCCTTGGTAAATATGAGCAAAGAAGGCTGTGAAAAAAAGAAATTCTTTATTTATATTCAAAAAAATACTCTGCTTTCATATATATATATATATATATATTATACAACACAGGATTATAAAAATATATCTTTGTTAAATATAGATGTGCAACAATTATTGGCACCTTTTTAGTCAATACTTTGTGCTAGCTCTCTTCGGCAAGATAACAGCTCTGAGTCTTCTCCTATAACGCCTGATGAGGTTGGAGAACACATGGTGAGGGATCTGAGACCGTTCCTCCATACAGAATCTCTCCAGATCCTTCACATTTCATGGTCCATATTGGTGGACTCTCCTCTTCAGTTCACCCCACAGGGTTTCTATGGGGTTCAGGTCAGGGGACTGGGATGTCCATATCAGGACCTTGATTTTGTGGTCAGTAAACCATTTCTGTGTTGATTTTGAAAATATGTTTTGGATCACTGTTGTTGTTTGTCACATTGTAGCTTTTCTAAATAGTACCGTTAATTGTATGCGTCCTAGATAGCCAAATTTGTAAATAGTAACCTTAATAACAAGCTTACTAGATAGTTGTCTTGGCGAATAGTAATTTTAATAGTAACCTTAATAGTAAACACACTAGATAGATAGATAGATAGCTTTTATAAATACTTATCTACCAAAGTAGTTGTTTCTATATAATTTATTTGGCCTGTTTCAACTTTTTTCCTTTGATAATAACTGATCAGTAGCTTGCTAATATCCAGATTACAGCCATAACCTACAGTATGTTCAGTTATGTAACATTTCGAAGCTGTTTCTATGGAAGATGAGATTTGTGCCGTTTGATTTTTGATTTCTTTTTCTTTCGTTTTTTTTTTTTTTTTGCCACTGCATAAAGGTCATTGATATCACACAGGGTTTATTTGTTAGCTAATATCTATGCACACACTCAGGCACAGAAAGTCTGACTATATGGCAACCCTTTCCACCTCTGTTTTCTCAGGGCAAACAGTGCTCATCTATCAGGGCACGAAACGATAACCTCTGTGTGTTTGTGTGTTTGTGTGTGTGTGTGTGGGGGGTTTGGGTCCTTATGACAAATTATCCATGTGTAATACTGTTAAGTGTGTCTAGATTTCCATTGAGTGCTAACACTTACCCTCTTGAATGATAAAATGATGTGGATAATTTTACTGTTGAATGAATTACAATCTGAAGCCTTTAATTTAATAATAATAATAATAATAATAATAATAATAATAATAATTCAGTGTTGCGGTATCTCTTGAGGTGTTGACTTCAGTGTTAGTTAAGGAAAGTAACACGAAGTCCGAAGTTGAGTATTTTCCTCTCTCATTATGTCCTGAAGTTTATTCCTGTTCTACTACAGAAATCTGTGAATGACAACGACACGTCGTACCTGTTACCCGTTTCATTTCAGCTACATTAGTCTAGAAAACAGGTAATGATACAAAAAGATTGTCATGTTACCGACAAACTCTGTCCCGAAGTCGTTCGCATGTCTGATATCTGACACCGGAGACTCCTTCCTCACAGAAATCTTCACGTTTTATTATTCGATTACGTGGTCCGTCCACCGCCCATGTCCGTGTAATGGTTGTTGCTATGGAAACGATATCGTACTAGAACCAGGTCTGAGGTAAAAACAGTGTCGGAAAATACTGGAGACCTTCTGACCGGTGAGATTTGAGTACTCTGACTAACAGTATTTACTCTGACGAACAGCAGACGTAAACAGCGATAACGATTGACACTCGGGTTTCGGTTTTGAAATTCATAACCCGAATAAGAAAGGCTCTTGTTCTGTTATCGATTCGACCGTGAGCCTCGACGCAGTTTATTAACGTGACAGGAAATATGATGATGGCTTGTCACTGATTGGAATTAGCGCCCATTTATACCAGCTAGCTGCCAGTCATGAGCTGTAGCACACTCTCAGCATAGCATGAGTCACACACACACACACAAACACACACACATGCTGAGGTGCATCTCAACACGTGTTAGTGTTGCTGGAGCGGTGAGCGTGAGCGCCGTACAGAGCAACAACTCGGTGGAGAGAACTTCTGTCAGTTCTGTGAGTTACGCTTACTTCGCTTATTTATCCCTAGTGCACTTTTCTTGATAATATGTAACGAAAGCATGCTTTGTTTTCCTCCCATAAACGTGTTTGGATTCGTGCTTTGTCTTGCTGCCAGTTGACTTTACTCCCTATATCTAAGAGTGACGAAGATGAATTTATTTTTTTTATATATAATAATAATAATGTTTAACACGCTAAGAGATGTGATTATATTGAAAAGAATGAATTTATAATGTCATTGTGTGTAAGTATACGCTGTCGATATTAATTTGCTCGAGCAAATGAACTTTCGAAACAGGTTTTTTTTTTAAAAAAACAACAAAATAAAAAACCATTATTTGACTTATACTTTAAACACATAAGATTTTTCAAATCTTTTCAATTTCGAAATCGGTTAATTACCTAACTTAAAACCGACGTCAAACGAGTGATTGTCGGCTTTCATTTCGAGCGTGTTGATCAGAGATGCTGAGACACCTGAGAAATGCGGCCTTTGTCTTCTCAGGGCACAGGCCCTCGACTTTAGCAGCTCCTCACGTAGCAGGTAGACCTACGGAACACTAAAAGGCAGATCAGATTAAGCGACGGGTAAATCTTTAACGGGAGCCGCGCGACCTCGTGCCACGAGCGGCGCGCGGAAAGCCGAGAACAAAGACCCCGAGTCGAGCTATCGCGAACAGATCTCCATCGAGGCTAGAATCCTGTCTCTGCCAAAGGCGTGTCACGTTCTGAGCTGACAATTTTTGCACAATAAATATATACAAAAGACGTTTTTTTTTTTTTCACAGGAAATAAGGCTTCCTTTTCACGACTTCCTCTGCAGGTGCTACGATATCAACCATCCAAATAAATATTAACCTCCGGTGTAACTGAACTGCGCAACGGAACAAAGTAGTGTGGCAGTTTGATGGATTTATAGCCTATGCGATTAGCACACAGCCCCGATATCACGGCACGTACGTCACGTCAAACGGTGTCTAACACCGCGCTGGAAGAACGAATATCCAGTTATTTGGATGGGATTTTTGTTTGTACCTTTTTATGCGACATTTTATAGCAAAAACATGCTTAATTGCACAAACACGGCGACCCCGGCCAGGCGGTCACAAATGATGAACGAACGGGCGCTTAATGAGTGTGGCGTAAATGCATTGTTCACGTCCATGCTAATGAATGCTAATGAACGTTGGCTTTCTTTGTCTCAGCACTCCAGAGTAAAAAAAAAAAAACAACAAAACAAAACACTCGAAGAAAGTAAACTAGTAATAGTGCACCTTTTATTAGATCTGTACTTGTATCTGTTTAGAACACATGATCTGTTCTGTATAAATAATATATTTGTATCTGATTAACAAGAACGTATTTCGGGTTTTTTAAGCGTTGAAGCTAGTGACTATGAGACTCAAGGCCATCTGTTATTTCCGTACGTTCGGATTCGGCGGATTCAGGGTTTGAAGAAATTCATTTCTAACGTAATTTCCTTGCTGTCCGTCAGTGCCAGTGTTGTTGCTAGCAGTGGTTTAGTTTAGCATTTAGAAATCCCAGCACTGCTAGGAATCCAATCTTCATCTGTTCATGCTTTATGCTTGGCTTGGATTCGGACCTGCTTTTGTAGGTCGGCTCGGATAAAAGCACGAGGAAATGTAAACGGAGGAACGTTCCGGATAGGTAGCCTTGACCTTAATCCTCAGCCGCTCCGAGCTCCTTTTTCACCGTCGCCCCGTAACGCGCACGTTTAATGGCGCGCTGTGAAAAGTTACTCCACTTGAAAGCAAACGCTTCCTTCGAGCGTATACGTAGGTCAGACCGCTTAGTCTGACTAAAGCTGGAACAAGACAGAAAAACTATACACTTCTGTTCGTACAGCGGAGCGCCAAAAAAAAAAAAAAACTGTTATTTGTTGTTGTTTTTTTTGTTGTTGTTGTTGTTGTCTTTTTTAAGTTCAAGGCTTTGGTATGTTTTACAATTACACAATGACCAACATTATGATATTCAAGAAGGCATTCTTAAAAAAAAAACCAAAAAAAAAAACTATACTAAATCTTTTGAGAAATCGTTACGGCTTTACTTAAAACCATGTTTATAACGCCTGCTTTAATAACCCCCAACGACAACTGATATAAACGTCCGTAAACATTTAGAACGCTTATACGAACAGCTGAGATAAAGACTGCAATCATTATGTCAACTTGACCTGACAGCTGAGTCAGACACAGATATGTCGTTGGCATAGGATCGTGTTAAAGCACTCCTTGTCCCGGTCACGTAACGGTAACGACGTGATATAACCCGCCGCGTGATGCTAGTACAAACGCGAAACGTTGCATCCTATTCGAATCGAATACGACGGTTTTCCCGACAAATAAAATGATCGACGACAGCTTGAGTGAAAAGCTGAATCTTTGAAATAGTTCCATGAATTTCACAGTTGAAATAAAGCGCAGGCTTTAAGCTCCGCCCACATGCAGCTTCATGTCAGTTTTCTAGCTAGAGTGGAATGATAACGGATGATTTTTCCTTAAGGTGAACACAGTGAAATAAATCATTCTACTCTAACGACGTCACAAGGCGAGATTCATGGTTTTATTAAGCGTGCAAACGTATACTTTTTTTATTAAGACTAAAGCCTCATTTGCATAAATAAATGTCTTTATATATATATATATATTTGTAAGAATATCAGCAATCAGCTCACAAAGATTCACCATGATATCTACTGGTACCCTATTCACACGTAGCGTCTTAACGTAAAAGGAAAGATTTAGCTGTTCGATGGAAGATTTGTTTACTCTGTGGATGAATTCTACTTGATTGGCAGTGTGTGTACAGTCAGTCACGGAGCTTTCTCCAAACGATTTTTGCAGATGTCTCGAATTTCACACCGACGCTTCACAGCATAGAGTAACTTTTGTTTCATAATTGTTTCATACCCCCCCCCCCTCCCCAAAAAAAAAAGGTTTTACATGTGCACCTGGGTCGGGTACCAGAGCTGTGAGTAGTACCACGTGTACAAGGTCACTCGAAACACGTGACTCCGTAACGCTGAAGTGACACGGCATGTGTGTGAGCTGCGAGTATGCGGCGTGTGAGCTGTCCTTCTGTCTATCTCCCAGCATGCTCCTGGAGTGTGTGTGTGTGTGTGTGTGTGTGGGGGTACTTCATGAAAGAGGTCATTGTAGATGTTGTAGTGTGGCATGTTGCATGCACTTATAAATCCGAGTAGGCGAATTCCCCCCCCCACACGCACACACACACACACACACACCCTTCCCCCACCCCGCGATCACGCTGCAGGAATGCCTTTGAATGAGCAGATTGTAAGGCAAGAAAAGCAGCGGAGTCATTCGCTGACTTTGTTTTCGTTTCAGAGCCTCAAGTCGCCACGTAACCTTGAGAATAACGCGCCTGCTTGTTATCGTTGATGAATGCCATTTCTCAGAGCGGCGCTCATGCTGGAACCGCAGATGGTTTGCATTAAATCGAGCGGCTAGTGGAAAAAGCGATTTGCGTGGCGTAACGGCGTGGCCGGGAACACTCAGAGTCACCGAGGCGCACGGAGAGCTCTCAGGGTCAGCCTGGTTCTCATTTACCCCACGAAAAACAGTGGGGCGTTCGGCTCGGTGACTCAGAACGCCTCGAATGTGAACGACGCGTTAAGACCACCTCCGGAGCGTGTTTCAGACCTCCGCGCTTCAATCCAGACTTCTGCTTCTGCCTCGCAAAACACAATGATGGCCATTCAAGGCCTCTTTGTGCCATTCTTCCCACTTGGATACCATTGATCCAAGAAAGTTCACCAGTACAGGATTCCTCCAGCCCTGAGGGTTTCCCTGTCCGAGATGATGTAATGTTTTAAGAGCATTAAACCAAATATTACAGCGCACTCGGCACAAGACTGTCTTTAAGAGCTTAGAGGCTTATAAAGAGACGTATAAAGAGACCAAGAGGGACACGGACGTGTGTTTCATCACGTTATATCCTGCTGAAATAGAATACCAGGCTGAGGCCCTGTCCACACAGATGTTTTTCAAAACATAGCCGGTCTGATTTAAGCATATGGACCTTTATTTGAATGCGGTGTATCATCCCCGGGAGCACGCAGGCGAGTGTGTGACATTACAAGTGCTATTATTTGGGTCTGGCCTGTGAGAAAAGAGAAGGACGTGACACGGCTTCAGCTCCGGGTGTGTTTCGGTGTCCTCTCACCGTCACCCCGACCTCGCGGGCCGTAACAGGAGCTCGCGTATCGTAGGTTATTAAAAAACAAGAAAGTGAGAGAGGGAGAGAAAGGGAAGGAGGGGTGGAGAGAGAGAGAGAGAGAGAGGTGTCTATTTTTGAACCTTGCCGTATCATGTTTCGCCTCCTGCCATTTTGGTCTTTTGTCAGGTGAGAGCGGAGGATATTTCGGGACGCTCTCGGGTAACCTCCTCGTTTTTCCCGGGTTCCGAGATCTATCCTCTGTTCACTATGCAGCGCAAACCATCACCATAAACCTTTAGGAATGTTTGTGTAGAGATTAAGTTGCTGTCATTTAGCCCTATAAGCACCAATTTGATGAAATGAAAACATTACTGAAATGTGGTTAGCGATTCTGGCGCTAAATTGTCGGGTAGTGCCGTATTTTCATTATTCCCATGGGAAGATGGTCGGATGAGCAGGAAAGTTAAAGCGAAAGGAGGTGAGGAAGCCGGACAGACGAAAAGACTAAAGTGCCGCTGCATCGCTCACTTAAGATCGAGATGAAGCAAGGGTTCACGCCTGTAATGGGCAGTCGAATGGCATTGTAGGTCGTTTTGATGAAAGAAATCCATTCGGAACTTCATTACAAGCTGGATGTGTTCCTTTGAGCCCATTCCACTTCCATACGTCACACATTTTGAGGTAAGAAACGGACCTTTAAGGTCAGAAAATCCCTCCTTCCGTGTGTAACCAGTCCGTGTCTGGAGCCCAGGCCGGTGTTTCCGACACATCTGTAGCTGTAGCGCCAGACTGGGGCCAGATGGGCTGGTGGAACACGAGTACACAACTCAGAGAAGCTGGCTGCACATCTGGAAAACAGCAAGGAAATATTTAAGGGAGATACGTAGTGCAGGAATGAGGCATCATCATCACTATGTGCACTCGAATGTGTTTTAAAACTGGAGCTGTACAACACGCACACGGTAACAGTAACAGTATGGGCTGCTTAGACTAGTCGATTAATATATTCTCTAGTCGCCAATCCAGACAAGTTTTCTGGATGTACGAGTTGAAAATGCCAGGGGAAAACCTCCCGGACGCTGCTGTTAGACAGCGCATTAACTTTAAAAAAGCATCGAAGACAGAAATGTAATTCGTAGTGTGGTTTGATATGGTCCTGGCTGCACTCATAAATCAGCCTATAAATAGTGGTCGTTTTTGCTTTATCCATCCATCCATCCATCCATTTTCCATATCATATATCCAACACATGGTCACGGAAGAGCCTGGAACCTGTCCCAGGGAACTCCGGGGCACCTTGGACGGGGTGCCAACCCACTGCAGGGCACCCATTCACACATTATGGACAATTTGGAAATGCCAGTCCTCCCACAATGCAAGAGAAGGAAAGCGGAGTACCCGGAGAAAACCCTCGAAGCATGGAGAGAACATGCAAACTCCACACACGCAGGATGGAGTCGGGATTTGATCCCCTGGCCCCCGGAGGTTCCAGGCATACTAACTACGGATAAAGATGACTAGTCAAATACTTTTTTGAATTACTGGATGACTAGTACAGATTACTAGTAGTGCAACCGCTAACACAAGAACCATAACCAAGCACAGTGCGCTGAGTACTGCGACTCTAAGCTTCTAGCCTTCCACCCGGGATCTTCTAACGTGTCGTGATGTGATCCGTCCTGTATGAATTGGCGGGCGAGGTGTGTGTGTGTGAAACATGAGAGGGAGGAAGTCGAGAGAAAGACAAGGGATTCCCATTCAGATCTTGGCCTCCATTTGCTCATTTATTCTCTCTTGGTTTTTTTTTCTCCCCTCGCTCTTTTACTCGTCGTGCTCGTTCCTGTTGGGAACACGGAGGAATTCGTATCCGGGATGTGGCTCGTCCGTGCTCGGAATTTGAACGGGTGGGAAAACAAAAGGCGAGGTGCAGAAGGGGTCCCTGTGTGACTGTGGGGTGCATAGGGGTCCCTGTGTAAGGGTCCCCTCGTTTGTCGAGGCATCGTGGATGCCAGCTTTCTTTTATTTTCTTTTATTCTCAGCCAAATCCGTCAGACCTGACAGGCGCGTAATTCGAGCTAAGACTGAACCAGTGCTCCAAAGCGCCTCTACTTCTCTCTCTCTCTCTCAATCTTTCTGTTTATGCTCGCCTCGCTTTTCTGTCTGGGACGGATGGAGGTGAGCCGTATCCCCCTACAGACCTCCGGATCTGTCGAGTCATGTGAGTTCGTGTACACTCTGCATTCCACAAGACAGGGCAAGAGAGTATCAGATGGAGGGAAGGGGTGGAGTTGTGAGAGTTGGGGTCAGAGAGAGGAATGGACAGAAAAAGTGGTTGAGAGAGAGAGAGAGAGAGAGGTGGTCTGCTCCCTAGTGAGTCTTGTATAAGGTAATGTCTGGTGTGTGTAAAGGGGAGGCACCGATTTATTTTAACACACACCAGCCATGCAGAGGGCATGGGAGGGGACGAGGTAACTGCCAGCACTCTCTCGCTTTCTATCCATCTCTCTCCCTCTCTCTTTCTTTCAGTCCCTTGCTCCCCTCCTATACAGTCCAGCGTTCACAGCAGACAGGATCATAACAAAGCAAAGCAAAGCGAGAACGAGCCTGAATAAGCCAAGCAAGAGGCAAGTGTCCGTCCCCACTTTGACCTATTAACCCTGCATGCTGCTGTGCGTGTGATTAGCTGTGTTAGCATGGCCTGGCCAGTTTCGGCTAGCCCGAGTGGTGGGCATTGTTAAAGCCCATTAGACAGACATGGCCGCGTTACGCTGTTTCAGCTCGGCTGACGAGGCCACGCCAGAGCCCTAAGATGGCTGCATATCAGCCAAGCCGCAGTGTCATGTTTCCGTCCAGCTGCAGAGTCTTTTCCAGGAGGTAAATAAACCGCAGTGTGATGAGATGAGTCATGCATTGCAATAACTGTGAGTTGATGCGCATCAGATGTCTTCAGCAGGTCCCAAAGCTAAAATGGATGAGTGGTGGCGTAGTCAGACCGATTCTGTACTTCAGTGAAGTGTATTTTTTCAACAGAGTGGTGTGATGTGTATTTTTCACTAAGGGCACGTCCTGACGTGTTTCATTCGTCTTACACCAGGGTCATTTGTCACCGATTACCATTTTCATCGATTTAAGAATGACGTGGCATACTTTTAATCCGTTTACATTTACATTTAATTATATGGAACATCTGCAAGACAAGTTGCTGTTATCACTTACGTTATATTCTTTATATGTGTGTCAAGTGTCCGTCATACAAGTCGCTATGGGAACAGCCTCGAGATGAAATATTGTCAAATGGCTGACGTAGCAAACAATATGGCCACCACACAAAAAGAAGCTTGGTCCAGATGTCCAGATGTCCAGATGGGGGGGGGGGGGGTGTTTGGTCTCGGTGGCTTAGTGGTTAGCACGTTTGTGTCGCACCTCCGGGGTTGAGGGCTCGAATTCCACCTCCGCCCTGTGTGAGCAGAGCTTGCATGTTCTCCCCGTGCCTTGAGGGCTTCCTTCAGGTACTCCGGTTTCCTCCTCCAGTCCAAAGACATGCATTGTACACCGATTGGCATTTCCAAATTGTCCGTAGTGTGTGAATGTGGGTGCGATTGTGCCCTGCGATGGGTTGGCACCCGGTCCAGGGTGTCCCCCAACCTGTGCCTCGAGTTCCCTGGGATAGGCTCCAGGCTGCCCTGCTACCCTGTGTAGGACAAGCTGTATGGAAAATCAATGGATGGATGGACGGACGGACGGACTCCTCTGGTGGTCGAAGACCTGAGGTCCCGTGCGTTGCTCTGTGATTTCTGCTTACTGCGGAATGTTAGTGTCCAGGTACTATGTACTAAGACCAGAGAAACAGCGACCTGACTTATGAAGCAAGCTTGTTCGTATTGTTCATGAATTGTTATTGCATTATTGGCTTTGTAGTATTTCCCAGGAGGTTGCTGTATGCAAATGCGCTTTCGATCCTATCCGATCCGTCTTTTTTTTGTGTGCGATTATTATCCTGACCACCTCTATATCTCCAGCCCTACAAATAAGAGTTGATGGCATTCAGGCGGTCCAACAAAAGTCCATGTCACACGAAACCTTTAGCAGTTGTAGTAAACTGGGAATTTCATGATTATTCGTTTTTTTGCCCATTCCCTGAAACTCTTTGAGTTTTGAATGGAAAACTGCAATACACAGGAGTGTGTGAAGCTGTTCTGAGCTCACTTCTGAGTCTGAGGTTCGTTTGCCTCTGGATATGTCCTTGAGAAGGACATCACGCATAGAGCGTGTGTATAACTGCTTGCATTTTGTCTCTGGGTACATGAGGACGTAAAAGCAGGTTAAGGAGAAATGGGGCAGAGGCGCACAGCCCACTTTTAGTCTATATTTGATCATGGCAAGTGAACACATGAAAGTGGAGAGAAAGCACACAATTTCCTGGAACTTCGGAATACATCCCGGCAAAGATTTTACACACGTGGTTTACCCAGGTATCCATGAAATTATGAGACTACGCCAGATCCAGATGTCACCTTAGAATCCACACGGTTTACGAGGGTCAATAATCGCCAGTTAACCTTTGACTAAAAGGGTTAATAATGACAGGATTTGAATCATTGTGCTCGAACACTGCTCTACTGAAGCTGGCACAAAGAGAATATTTAGAACAGATGTATTTAAAAATGAGCTTTCATAGGTTAGGCATGTTATATTTAAAAAAAAAAAAAATCGTGGTCTGAGATTCATGAACCCTTTGAGATTTCGGGCTACGTTAGTCTTGTAGCTTCATGCAACACTGAAGACGCCGAACGTTGGACGCCGAACACATCTTGACTGAAAATCGTGTCATCTATTTATTTATTTATTTATTTATTTACCTGGAAAATGTTATCTCCAGCCATTTTAAGTAGCACAAGCTTGAAAGATCATTTCTATTCAATTCATTTCTATTCACCGCTTTGTTCCCATCATGATGAGGTCGTTCTGTAATTACTCTGTAGCTCTATATTAAAAGACAACATCAGACCACCGTTATTGCTCTGCCTTTTCTCGTACTTCCTCTAGATTTGTTCACTAAATGCTTTAAATCCGTTAAACAAACCGTCCTTTTTTGTTGTTGTCGCTTCTGGTTTTGTGTTCTCTGTGGTCTAGCCACGGATAGTTCATGTCTATAAACTGACTGATGATTAGCTCCTGTTAGCCAACGTTCGCCAAATTACTCCTCGACGACGATGCGTTCTCTAACTGGGAAGACACAGCGTCGACACGGACCACGGTTAAAATACGTGTCGTTGATATACTGCTTTTCTCGAATACTTTTTAGACACGGTTTGTTTAATAGCTGCCTTTAGTCAGTTGTGTGCTATCGAGCTAATCGCTACTCTAAAAATGTTACTGATTAATCACAGAAGGAAGAGCGTTTTTTTTTTTTTGAGGGCGGGGGAGGGGGTGGGGAACAAAGCAGACTAACATTTTCACACTTTCTTCAGCAGTAAATACTTTTCCTTTTAGGAACAAAGGATCAGGTTTTTCCTCAGAAATCACTTCATAACAGATGCTAGAACATCTACTGGTTAGCAATAGCGTTTTTGTTTGTTTTGCTATGCGGCTACTTGTAGTTTAGCCATCTACATTTCTCCACAGGAAACACAGATGGCTAAACTACAAGCTCAAATAAACTACAAGGCTACGCTAATCTTTGTCGAGATTCATTCAGAGTGGCAGTTTTCTCTACAGCTAGTTTATACGAAGCTAAACGTTTACAGCTAGCCGCTTAGCTAATAATGAAATGCATTGGTTTTGCTCGCGATCTTGTAGCGCTGTCTTAATAAATTCGGGTACATATCTGTTTATAGACATAAAGCCAGTGGTTTTTCGTGTCAAATAGCCAGCGTTTAATTTTTTTTTTTTTTTTCACGTCATATTTACGGTCCAGCTGAGCTAAGCTTGCTTAGTCTTGTTCTTTTCATTCGCTCTATGAGCAATCTGGCCAGATGCCTGTTTTTCCCCAGCGTATCGATCCTGCATTCCTGCTGTTATTTGCTCTTTGGTTAGATAAGGTTTGATTCAGCAGAACGTGTGAAGAGTGCTGTTTACACCCGGTTTGACACTCGTTTATTTGTTAATTATTTCACAGTCAGGCACAAAAACGAAGCACGAAAGCTGCTGGAGCTAGTCCAAATCTGCATATGTGTAGTAAGGAAACATGCATGAAGAGTAAAACCCGGAAAAGCTTTCACATATGATTAACAACTGGGCGACCCTGTCTAGAATTACGGTTGGAAAATAGCAGTTCTGTAGAATCTCATGCTTCTTGCCAAACTGTTTGCTGTGGAAGTGGCCACGCTGAAGATGTTGCGAGCCCTGTCAATTCCCCGCTGTGTGCTGAAAAGCCAAAGGATGAATGGATTCCCATGGGAAACGGGCTATAGGAGCCTCTGGGGACTTAGACAACGTGCAAGGGCAAAGACAGCTCAACAAGGAACTGGGAATGTAAATATAAAGAAGACGACTAGAATACAAACAGGAGAATTCAACCGGAAAGTTGTTTTTTTTTTCTCTTTTTCACGGAGCATTACAGGCTTAACGTAGCAGATCTCTGTTCAGCTTTACTGCACGACACTGGTATCGAAAATATCCGAACGCGGTTTATTTGTTGTTCTTTTTCTAGGCTAAAAATGGTGGAAAATATACACCATTTCCTATGAGTAATGCACAGTACCGCTTTTTTTTTTTTTTTTTTTTCTTGCACCCAACACCAACATGGAGATTTGCATTGTTCCTTATGTTTATCTATAATGGCAGCCTCAGCTCTGGAGTCGTCATCGCCATGGTTACGGCTATATGTGGCAACTGGCGACGTGGCAGATTTCTCACCCGAGGACGTGTTAGCAGCCTCCAAAGCCCCCACATGGATCCTGTCAGGCCTTCTGTGAGAAAGCTCATTTAAGCGTCATCCTAGTGTTCGTTTGACGTACATCTGTCAGGTCGACTACGGCTGGAGTGCTGAGATAACAGAGAAAGGTGTGTTTGCACAGATGTCGGCACATTGGTATTTGATTGTCGTTTATCTCAAACTACAAGAGCAACCAGAACGATTTAGGGAAAAAAAAAAGTTGTACCGCAAGGAACCGTCGTATTATGCCGCGTCCTGTCACTCTGTATCGTGCGAGGCTCGTAATGCCTCAGCTGCTTTCCCGAGGCTATAGGAAGTGACGAGAAGCTCTGAATGAGCGCATGCATCTGCGTTCCTCTGCGGCGCTCGCTTCAAGTGTCCATTCCTGGAATCGAATTAGCCCCTCAGCCTGGAGGGCAACGCTATTGGCCGTTGATGACTCAGCCTGAACTTATCGACTGGAGAGGGAATCGAATGCTGAAGCTCTAAGTCAAGGACCGCGTGCCCTTCAAACCCACAAACACACACGTACACGCTAGAGAAAGCTAGTGACCTCGAACATGGATTTGTTCATAGGTTCGTGAAGGCTCTATTTATAAACCGACAACGGGGGAAATCTGTATCAGAATCGATCACTTTTCTTAGAAATTGACCGAAAAAGTTCGGTGCTAGGAACAGCAAAGGGATCGAACAGACTGCAAAAATAGCTTCAAGCAAACATCTAGGAGGTGAAGAGAGCGAGTAACTCCTCCCACCCAACCCAACACCTCTTCAAGCTATGCTTACTGAAGATATGCAAGAAATCTCTAATACCCCATCTGGCTGAGGTGATTAATGAACGCTGGGGCAGATGGCACTGCAGCTAGTTTCCTCATAGCTTCAGGGGTGTAATGATTTGCGATTTTACTACCCTCGTAGCCTTGCGCCGCTTGCTTTGTTCTGGAAGATATCACAAGGCTTATCTCTTATATCGTTCATCCTCTTTTTCTCACACCGAACACGTTGTCCCCATTTCCTGCAGCGGAGCCTGGGGCAGGCCAGGTCCTTAGGATGTTTTTGTTAGGGACCGAAAAAGAGGCTGTGAAACGCTCCCTCCCCCTCAATAGGCAGCCAGCGGGTGTGGAAATATTGACATTCAGAGAGCGAGAGAGAGAGAGGGAGGGAAGGAGGCCACAGGGGGAGTCGGGATCACCCTGAAAAAGGAGGCGGCTTTTTTGGCTCCGATGCAGGAGGGAAGGAGAGCGGGTCTGAGTCAGCGACTCCCTAATCACCGCCTCATCCTTCCATTCCTCTCTGTTTTGTCTCTCCTTCCTTCGTACATTCTTTTCTATCCCTCACGCCCTACATCGATCAAGACTCACTGATCAAGTCTTCTCGTGTGTGATTGGTTGATCTCCTAGATGCGTGTCAAAACAGGCCCACCCACCACCCCAACCACTTATCCGGTTAAAAAAGCGCACGATGGACGATCCCGACAAGGTTGCAAGAAGCCACAGGAGGAGTCGGAGTTGCCATGAAGGTGGTGGGATGATGACAGGACAGCTTGTCGGCTCGGACGGATGGAAGACGGGTGCGAAGAATCAGCGACTTCTTAACCACCACCTCGTCCTTCTGCTACTGTCTTTGCTCTTACCCGCGCTTTCAACTCCCCAAAAAAAGAAACGCACCCACTTTTTTTCTTTTACAGAAGAATCCGTTTCAAGTCCGATGCAGAGCTGTTTTTCATCTCACGCTAATCCCAGCGCCGCGCTAAATGTCTGTACTGCATCCAAGAGTTCCATCTTCACTGACAGCAAAATGCCAGAGCTCATGCAACTCTTGAATGTATCTCAAGACACATTTGGTACCCAGATATGTGTGTGTGTGTGCCCCTGATTAACGCTCATAATGGAGTACAAGATGACCAAGATACTCCGCTCACCTCACTTAAACATAGAATGATCCGATTTTTCCATATAAACACACACTCACAGGAGAAATCAATATATCTCGGTGTTTCCATCACCAAGACAACTGCAGCCCAAATATAGCAGTGTTAAATTGTTATGCTTTTTTTTTTCTAGTTCAATCCTGTGCATGGTCACAGTGATGAGATCAGTGTTGAGAGGCTTAGCAGGAATCGCTGAATATTACCACTTGAGCAAGGACCCGAGTGTGGCAGAAAATTACATCCAGCCATTTGGACTCATGTAGATGTTTTTGGGTTTTTTTTTCTCCATAAGGCTGTACGATAATAGCTAAAACGATCATATGGTTCATAAATAAGAAACCGTAAGAGATGTATGGATATATACCTTCTGGATATTTCTAGCTGTGATGCTGTGAAGGTGTTTACAGGATCGAGTCGTGTCCTTGATATGCTATTAGAATGATACGGTCTTTCTGAACGAGTCACTAAGGTGAACGAATCGGTATCAGGCTCTGACGTGATTCCTTTTGTTCAGTTGATACGGATGGGATTTGCGGTTTCGACCCGTTTTACACGGGTTTATATGTCTTTCTGATGTTCATCTGTCAGTCATTAAGTCATATTTGTAACTGCGCGTAATAAACACCCAGTGAATCTTTTGTTCATGGCCGAGATTCGGTACAGTCTCTTTCGGCGAATCAGTTGAATCAGTTGACTCATTTGATGTGACATAAGGTAAGGGTGACATAAGGTAAGGTAAGGATTATTCTTCCAAACCAGATATGCAAGCATGCAATAGGATAAACAAAAAAGAGTGATAATAAACTGAATGAATCGTTTAACTGAACAGATGCAAATGACTCAAATGATTCAAAAATGTCATCTCTAGGCACTAAGGTGCTGTAGTTTTTGCCACTGTCAATAAGCGTTTTTCTTTTGTTTCATTGTTTTGACATTTTTGGGGGTTTTGTTTGAGGCCGTAAAGCTGAAACGTGTCGTGCAAGATCGAGAAACACTTCTGTATCTACGCCTTTCGCTTTCCACCTGTGTCACGTTAGGACGTGTTTTTGTGTTAGCGAGAAAAAGGTCAGAGAGAGGTTTGTGGAGATGTAAAGTATGAGGCAGCATTTTTGCACACACACGCGCACACACACACACACACACACATACATAAACACACAGCTCAGCATGTGTGTGCTTGCACACACACACACACACACACACACACACACACACAAGCAGAGGCCTCCTGCTTCAGGAAGTCCGCTGCACAGGAGACGTTAAACATTCAGTTCCTGTTTGGCGTATGATTCCACTGAGACTACACACACACACACACGCACACACACACTAAACCAGCCTTACAATGAGGTGACAGGTCTCACACACACACACACACACAGGTTTACGAAAAATCCACCACCATTTTCAGTTGAACTGCTCTGTGACCCCTCCCTCCCCCAAAACCCCAAATATTCGGCTGACGTGGTTCAGTCTTGAGTCTGTGCCCAGAAAAATGAAAGCAGTGAGATGGAACACACACACACACACACACACACACACACACACACACACCATCATGTCTGGATCACTCCTGGCAGGTACGAGCGGATACACCGATCCCAACAGACCTTGAGGCATTTCCATCATTATCCATAAACGTATCTGCAAAGCGGCGGGTAAACGTACCGCTCCTGCTCGGACTTTCTGGAGCGACTCCATGACCGGGATGCCATTTAGAACTTAAAACAAACCTAACTCTTAAAAATGAAAACCTTCCTTTGTTTCAGCATTGAATTTAAGAAAGCGCTCTTAACGCTGTGAGGACGTCCGGGACGCTTTTTTTAAAAATATCCATTAATAATATACGTTTCGCCTGGGATTTGACGGCGTCGTACGGTCGAATCGACGTCATCTCTACAGCGTCGATAACAATCGGAACAAACGAACGAGACACGGCCGTTTTCTCTGTCTCGTGGTACTCAGGAAAGCTGGATGATGCAACTTCCTGTTGAACTTGTGTGTGAATAGTTCGAATATCCCGTAGGGGTGAATGCGTTCAGGTAGCGGTTTCAATCCGCCGCCGTTCCGTCGCTTTTGTAGGGTTTATTAATGCTTCACGTGAAACATGCCGAAGCATGCTCAGAAGTTCCTCCTCTTACGTGTCTTTCGGTCGAATGTCTTTTAGAGAAAGTGTTTATCCGCGAGCTGTTACACTCACAGCACGGCGCTTACCATCCGAGCGGCGTGTCCTATCCAAGCCTGAAGTGGTGGTTAAAGTAATTAGATTTTGGGAAGGGCGGGTGCGTTTCTGTTCCCGTCAAACAGCTCCACGTGCGGATGTGCAAAAACGCGAATCGTTACGGAGTTTGAACACCGTAATCGAAATGTAGTTAGTACTTTGAGTGCGCTTCTCGAACAAACGACACGTAACTCGACCCCACGTGCTGTCCGTGTTACACGTCACGTCCGGCGAGGGGACGAATCGCGGCGCACGCTTACGGTAGGTCGCTGCGTGAGAAAGCGGGTCGATTCTTATATACGTATCGTATTTACCTTATTTTCAGCCACTCTCGTTCGGGTCAGATTAAATCATTCGTCCCGTCCCACGTGCTCACGCCTCGGGCTCACGCCGGGTATATTTAGCATCGGGGATCTTGTGGCTCGTCGGACGAAACGGGACCGATTTCGCTCGTAGTGCGCCTTCAATTACATGAAATACGAGCTAGTGATGTTTCACTGATGAGGGAGAGACGGAGGGAAATAGAAGCGTGCCTAGGGCCGGAGTGATGTCACTCGTCAGCTTGAAGAAGGAGAACAGAACGACACACAGTCCAGGAATAGAAGCGCGGAGTGTAGCGCACGGACAGCACGCTGGCGTTTTCCGTAAGGGAACATTTATTAAACGTTTATGGAAGGAGTCTCCAGTGTCAGCGCCGTGTAACAGTCAGTTCCCCGACATGGGAAGGTTTTCAGGACGGGCCGCATTTAAGTAAAGCATCGTGAAGGAATTTTTTTTTTTTTACAGCTGCTATAGCGTAAGTGAAGCAGGAACTAACTGCAACATTAAATGTAAAAATAAACGGATAAAAAGCAAGTTTCTGTGCTATTCTGTGCTGTTGTTTTTGGTACCACGTCATACCATCGTTGATTCTTTTATTTTATAACATAATACATGCCCGCAACTGTATTATAATCCCTTATTATACGATATTCGTCATTTTTAACGTTCCGCTTAGAACCAAAAAAGGGTTTTTCAGCCTGACGCCATAGGAGAACCCTTTTAGGTTGCACAAAGAACCTTTTATTCACAGGTTCTTTAGAGAACCAGTTATTTACTGATGCTTTAAAGAACCCAAAAATGGTTCTTCATAGATAGCAGTGCCACAATCATAAGTTCTCTAAAAAAAAAAAATTAAATAAAAAAAAACAGCTTTTAGTTAGTGCTTAAAGGAACTAAAGTAAGGTTCTTGAGTGACAGGAGAACCTTTTCTAATCCCACAAAGAACCTTATAGGGTTCACGTTAATCTGTTAAGGGATGATATCTTCAAGCACCAATACACTGCTCTGAAGAAAATCTCCACACAACCATACAGCTCAACTCAAGAACCCTATACACTGAAGAAATGGTTCTTGATAAGAAGAAGGTTCTCTGTCGTACCTATATTGAAGAACCTTTTTTTTTTTTTTTTTAAAAAGTGTTCTTCGTTGTTTAATGAAGACGTAAGAGAAGGAAAAATAGCACGCTTCGTGTGCACACGATATCGCAAATGTGGACTTATTATTAAGTCGTTCTTCAAGGGTCATGATGTAGCGAGAAATTTTGTGTCGAGATTTCTACACATGAAGCGGGGGAAAAAAAAGTCGGTGATATTTCCTAAATCGCCTGGATTTGAACGTGAAACATGTGATTTCGAATTAGTCATTTGAACGGTCACGTTAAGTACTGAATTGTTTCACACGGTGGCCGAGTTCATTTCAAGTACCACGTGCACAACTTTACAGACCTCGCCGTGCACATTTCTAGCCTCGGACACACCCGCTTTAGGCTCGTAAATGATCGAGGAGTCGACTCGGGAGTATCCGAGCAGGTTAAGAACGGCAGGATTGAGAAACACTACGCCTTTTTCCAGTATTCGTGTTTACTGTTGTTGTCAGAACGTGCTCGTCGTGTTTGTGGGAAAGCTAACACATGAGGCGGTTAGAAAAGCATGCTGTCAGCCACGCTGCCCATTCAAGCACAAGCCGAAGCGTCGCTTTAAGGCTCGAATCAATCTCTTTCTTTTTTTTTTCTTTTTCTTTTTTTTTTTTTCAACTTTTGCTAATTAGCTGATTAATTCAGGTGGTTGTGTTCGTGTTAGACTTTGGGAAATCAGTAAGCGCCACCGGCCTTGGATTTATCGCGTTTGTTTGTCCTATTTATCGGTTATTCAAGCCGTACCACGTCCCGTCGGACCGCGTTCATCGACACGGCCCGGTCTTCAGTCCTTTTTGATTGATTTATGGAGCGAACTTTGTAAATGGCCTTTAAGTGGGGAGTTTATTAGGATGCTGCACTTTTCATCCCACAACAAAGCAGGGGGAGGAGTCAAAATGTCCCCGTAGATGTACGAAATGTGTGTTTAAAAAAAAAACAAGCCCGTGCACCTTATTGAAAGTTTAACGAGTTCACATCGACAAAATTTTTTTTTTAAATTCTTAATATTGAAAACATTTTGAATACGTGCTTATCGGGTAGTTTATAGATTATTACGGGATGGTTTGAAACACTACGGCGATTAATAGACGTTTGTTTACTTTTAATTAGAAATAAATTCTAGTAAAAAAAAAAAATTTTACGTAATAATCGTAAGAAAAATCTGATCATTTCCCTTTTTTATTTTATTTATTTATTTATTTATTTATTAACCATGAATTCTCCATTCTGATTGGCCAGAAGGTGTTCATGTATTTTCGGTAAGAATCAGTCAGTACATTGAATTAATTTCATTGAGTGTTTTTTTTTTTTTGTGTGTGTGTGTGTGTGTGTGTGTGTGTGTGTGTGTGTGAAGTTTTCTGTAAGGATGTTTGTTACAGTATCATCTATGGAAGGAGTCTCCAGTATCGGCGCTTTGTAACAATCCAAGGTGAAGCTATAAATGTAAATTATCCGACATCTTGAGGACTTTGCGGTTTCCTGTTAACAAACAAGCTGCATTTTTTATTATTTATTTATTTATTTATTTATTTATTTTTTTACTTCAAGTAAGAGAGGAAAAAAAAAAAACGAGAGACGCCGGTGACGGGACGATCGTTTCTAACTGCAACTTGATTCGCGGACGTTCGACGATATCGGACGTAACCTCGACCGGATGAAAAAAAAAAAAAAGTACGTTGTGTCATTCCTCGATAAGTAAAAAAGTTAAATCAGCAATAAAATAATTCAGGATGTAAAAGATAGGAAAACTTCATCATGTTGTATTTCTTATTTATTCAAGTATTTATTTATTTTATTTTTTTTAATTGTAGCAAGAAATACCGCTGGACAAACCTGGTACTTTTTGACGAAATGTTCCGGAAAACCTCTTGTAGTGTTAAATAACGGCACTGAATTGGGGCAAGACCTGACCCTACAGGTTGCAGATTCATCTTTTCCCTTTTTGCATGTAGCTGAATTTTTCAGCAGGTCTGAAACCCTGGCGGCGTTTTTTTCTTTTTTTTTTTTCTTTCTGCGTTTTATCACCTCGCTCTCATGGAAACACCGAGGCTGAGCTGCAGCCCACACTTCCTCTTTGAATTATCCTCCTTTTATTTCTCCGTTTATTAAATGTTACCGAGGGCGGGTGCAGAATTTCCGTACTGTAGCGGTGTGCCCCGATGCCTAAGCTTTGAGTCATTTGTTGCGTGCGTACTTGATATTAAATTCATTTTTCAGCAAGGATGAAAAAACAAAAAAAAACCCATCGCATCATTTTCAGACGATTGCGCTTTTTTTTGTTGTTTTTTTTTAAAAAAAAATCCCACCGACACACACTGGGAAGTACAAACGAGCGAAAGTTTATGCAGCCTTCTTATGGAGCAGGCTTCTGAGAAACTCAGATTTGCATTAGAGACTTTCTAGCTGTACGTATAGTCGCGCTGATTCCGAAGACATCCTCGGGTTCCTTTTCACACACTTCGGCACCGCTTGACTTTACAGTATACGGTTAGAGAAGTGGAACGATTTATGATCGCGCTTTCCGGCGATACCCAGATGACAATGAGTTCCCTTTAGAGTCTAGTTCCTGTCAAGGTTCCTTCTTTGTTCTTCTTGAAAATTGAACGGGAACCTTTTTATCCGGATTTCTGTAAAGCTGCTTTTGTGACGATGTCCATTGTTTAAAGCGCCGTACAAATAAAAAAAAAATTGAATGGAGCCGAACTGAAAAGATCGCAGAAGGGGTTCTCAACGTTTTTGCATCCAGGGACTCGTTTTGGGTGGGGTGTGGATGTTGGGGAGCTGCTTGAGATCCTATATGATTGCGGTGCAGATTTAGTTTGAGGAAAACGAATTTAATCATACTGTATAGTCCTCGTTCACCGCTTCATACATTTTAAATTGTTGTGCAATCACCACGCTGCCCATGGAGTTATGATTATACACCAAATTGGACTAGATCCTGGTTTATAGCAAATATTAAATTTAAAAAATGTATATATATATATATGTTAAATTCCTACAAACAAAGGCAAACTGTAAGTGCGGACAAGTGTGTCGATGATGTACAGAACCCTCCGTCTTGTAAGCTCTAACGTAAAGATTGGGATAAGGAAAGGGGGGATTCATTTAAACTCATTTTAAAAACCAGTGCGCATCATGATGAAACCCCTTCCTTGTTTTATTAAAAGCGCAGTTGATATTATTTATACTTGTTTTGGTTTTTTTTTTTTTACGTATCAAGTGTTTTATTAACCCCTTACACGCTGTATCAATGTACCAGCTGTCGACGAGTAAATAATAGCCGTAGCAACCTTGATACTAGTTGAAAGTCATTTCCACCACCATCATGTGGACGTTTTTTAAAAATAAATAAATAAATAAATAAATAAATACAGTCACAGGCTTCGCTTTGAGAACCACGAGTGTAATACCCGAATTAATATTGACTTGAACTAATGATGAGTTAAGGCGTGTACTAATCACGCACTAATGAAGAGCTAGCCTTAACTAGGGCACGCGTGAATAATGACCGCCTTAAGTACGTTGGTACATGTTTGATAGTTCATGTATTAATGAATAAAACACCTAGGAGTGAACTAAATCGGACACGCCCTGTAAGAAAGTATCCATCCATCCATCCATCACTCCTTTTCAGGGTCACGGGGAACCTGGAGTCTATCCCAGGGAGCATGGGGTACGAGGCGGGGTACACCCTGGACAGGGTGCCAGTCCATCGCAGGACACAATCACATACACACTCACACACCCGTTCATACACTACGGACACTTTAGACACGCCGATCAGCCTACCGTGCATGTGTTTTGACTGGGGGAGGAAACCGGAGTACCCGGAGGAAACCCCCGCAGCACGGGGAGAACATGCAAACTCCGCACACACAGGGTCACGGTGGGACTCGAACCCCCGACCCTGGAATCATCAGTGATTGGTGATCGGTTATGTAGAGCAAACTCCACGTGTTTCGCTTGGTTTTGTACGATACATGGACGTTTCAACCGTGTGTCAGTTTGAGTAACGAGACAAGGCAAGAGATCAGACTCATCAACTTGGAGACGAGCCTGATGATGTCATACCGTCAGTCCCTGGCTCTTTTGGAGTTCCATTGTGTTTCCTCATCTCTCCTCCCCTTCCTGCAGTCAGCAGTGTGTGTATTGTGTTTCGTGCAAACTCTCTGACCTCAACTGCCACGAGCCCCGGCCTCGAGGCAGAGAGCAGGAGCGCCCAGGGCTCCGTTCACATCCATGGTCATTAATGTATAACGATGGGACAGTTCGGACAGTGATGGATGTCTCGGCGTGCCGTTTTTAACCGAATCGTAAAATAAACATTGTCACGTTTACCTCGGTCAGCTGGTTCGTAAAAAGCCGGGAATGTTGAGTGGTGTCGCTCTGCTCTGTGTGTGTGTGTGTGTGTGTGTGAACGCAGGAGATGGCCAGTGTACGACAGGACGTTCCACAACTTTAAACGTAACTGTAAACGGATAAGAAGTACCGACGTGTAGTTCTTTTAATAACTCAAAGAACTGTAACCCCAATAGAGGCTAGCGTGGAGATGCAGGATTGCATGTGGGCTCCTGGAGTTAACTATAAATGGATAAAAAAAAATTTAAAAAAAGAAAGAAAAGTATGTTAATCTTTAACAAACACAAAATTGGCCCTACGTCTGATCAATGACCAAATTGTAAAAAGCGTTGCATGTGGTGCTGACCTGTCTCCATATATATGGGCATAGGGAGTGTTATTTGGGAAAGGGGGAAGGGGGGTTGTAGGGTGTCTGACTTGAACAATCCGAGTTCATCACAGGAGATTAGCAGCTCTTTATGACAGGCTGAAACTCTCTCTGCTGTATTTACCACTCGTTTCCCACGTGTGTCTGAGTACAGACAGGTGATAAATTATGTCTGCTCGCTTTATGTTTAGATTGGACTATTTCAGGAATGTCCTCCCCCTGAGGTATAAGAACAGACGTTAGGAAAACAGCCGGGCATGCACCGGTGACAGCTCACCTCTTTACTTTGAACAAAAAGCATCTTTCATGCTTTCCGTATTGTTGTTGTTAGATTTTTTTTGTTTCGTTTTTTTTCGCTCCTGAAATAACTGTCCACGTCATACACTGGTGTGTGGCGTGTACGGCTCGGCTCGGCTCGGCTCGGCTCGGCCCGGCTCGGCTGGAAGTTCCTCAGAGGCTCAGAGCTAGGCCTCTGAGTCAAGCCAACAGTTCTGTTTCGTTATATGAGGAACCTGCAGAGTGACTGAAGTTATTTGATTCATTTGAGTCAGTTAAATGATTCGTTCGGTTCCGGTTTGCCCAAGTGTGCATGCGGATCAGACAACGAACAGCATTAACGGGTGTATAAAATAGCTAATTGTTATTTTGACGGTTGTGTGTGTGTGTGTGTGTGTGTGTGTGTGTGTGTGGGTGTGTGATAATATGCTTGGTACACTACCACCACATTTGCCTTGCACCTCCGGGATTGGGGGTATGCGTACCTCACACCGTTTGAAAACCCCTTCTTTACTGATATGGAAACTCATCCGAGCGTCATTTTTTTTTTTTTTTTAATTCTATACAAATTTGAATGAATAAAAACAGGTGGATGAAGACCTCCTTCTTTCTCTTTCTCTTTCTCTCTCTCTCAGCATCTCTCTCTCTTTCACACCCATGCATCTCACGTTTCAATGAACGCATCTGTGTGGGTCTCTCTGGCGTTCTGTAAGCGCTCCCTGGCGCGCCGCCATCTAGTCTGAAAGCCTGACTAGACATCGGCGAGGACCCGTGTCCTGCGCTCCCTCCTCATCAGAGAAGCGGGGGAAGCCTGCTCAGATTTCACTCCCGCTTTCATGTGTCGTACCTCAGGCTCGACGGCACACTTCCTCTCCTTTTCCACCGCCAGGCCAGGCCAGGCCAGGCCATTTCTCTCGGACTGGAAAGATTTCAACGACCACACGTGTCATTTTACCACACGTCTTCTTAATCGTACCGCGTACCTGTGACGAGAAAGTAGTTTAACGATGTAGAAACTGAAAATGGATTAGCTGCCTTTTTTTTTTCTTTTCCTTTTTTTTTTTTTTTTACAACGCGAGTGCAGAATACGAGTAGCGTAGCTCGGAGAATCATTCATGCGGTACGGTTGTGAATACATCGCTGCGGTTCTGGAACATTCTCTGACTCATATCTAGCATCCGCTGCAAAATGATGACTCAGAGCAGGAGGCCAACATTTCAGATCTGTCTTTGATTCTGCATTCTCTCCGTGCATGTCTGTGTGTGTGTGTGTGTGTGAGAGAGAGAGAGAGAGAGAGAGAGAGAGAGAGAGAAAGAGTGTGTGTTTAAGGGGGTGGGTGAAAGACTTTGTCTGAATGTCTGTAGATTTCCATCTACATCTTTTGAATAATCTTGGAAATAACAGCTTACTGAACATTTTCATGAGTTTTTGGAAGCTTTCTGATGCATTTCTAACTTTTTCCATGAGCACAAGTGTGTTTATTTGAAATATTAGTCAAGCCCCAAGGCGGGCACCTTTACCTCACTGTGTGTGTGTGTGTGTGTGTGTGTTTTCCATACATGCTCGTGCGTTTATGAGTGTGCTCATTCCTGCATCAGTTAAGTGTGGGTGTGTTGGTGTGAGTGCTGTGTTTATGAGCCGCTTTGAACGAGAGCTGTGGTCCCGATGACGCCAGAGACCACATGGTCTATGCACACTATCGCTTAGCCTTAGGGAATCTTTCCACTCCCTAGACCCTGATCCGTACTACCGACACACTTCCACTCGAACCCTTCTCTCATATAAACGATAGGGATTCGTATAGCTGTGTACATTAAACCCTAAAAGGGGTGAAGGGTTGGGGTAGATTTATTAGGCAGCAAGTGAAGAGTCAGTTCTCGAGGTTGATGTGTTGGAAGCAGGAAAAATGGGCGAGCGTAAGCGACTCTGACTAGACGACTGGGTCAGAGCGTCTATTCGCATCGTGAATAGAGTGATCATAAGGTATCGGTCAAATGATCCCTTTACTACAGGTCTAGAAACACATTTTAAAATCCACCAACCGCCCCTTTAACCAAACAGTTTCACTGCGTTTACAGAGCGAACAATTCTCCTGCGTATTTACGGCCCCATGTGTTGTTATAGCGGTAGCGATTTCCGTTCAGGAATCCGAAGCAAGCACGTCTGCTATGCGCGGCTCGACTCTGCTGCGTGCAGGTGGTGCTGAGGCACGGTTATTCATCACCGCTCTCCTCAGGTGACCTCAGATTCCCCGAGACTCATTCAGGGAAAGTGTGGCATGACTCACCATTCAAACCCTTCAAACAGGTGGAGAGGTTAAAAAGCGTCACTTTTAATAAGGGCCTTATAAAAACACCTGTCAAAGCCCGTTGGAGAATGAGTAAGACTTCGCTCATCATGCCAGTTCTCAGCATTCCTTTCAAACATGTACACACACATGCTTTTGTTTGGGGAACGCTTTACGGTTTGAAATTTGGAAGATGTTGCGCTTTTCACTCCAGTTTGCTTGATCGCACACTCTGATTGTAGCTTACTGCGAATCAAAATACAGCAATATAAAACAAAACTCCCAACGAATTCTAACCAGCGGAAACGCTGAAGGAAACGTTGCGACCGTTAGCCCCGCCCCCTCAGCCTAACCTTAACCGCTGATTTCTCAGGAATCCGTTATTATAAAACCTTTTTCGGAAACATTTTTACCGTTTATAACCGACGTGTTTGACCGTGTAAAGGTTGCTCCTATACTTTTGCGCTGGATGTTAAAGCGCGTCGTGTCGAATTCTTGCTCCTGATTGGTCCGTAGCTTTATATTAACGCGCTCATACTAATACGTTATCGTTTCCTAGAAGGAGTAGCGTGGTGGACGCTCGATATCAGCGGAGACGTTTTAAACGCCTTGATCTGTGAGGAGACGCTTCGTTACGTTTCCGTTTTTGGAAGGAGTCTCCAGTTTCAGTGCTGTGGAACCGTCAGACGTCACAGTTTTTAGCTCTGTGTGTGTCATACATCTGCGAGTAGGTTTGAGATCGCGAACTTCGAAGCGTGGTTTGATCTTCAAACACCAAACGTTTTGTGAAGATCGTGTCTTCATTCTCGTCATGGTTTCTAAGTGTAGCGGAAATATGAACTCATTTCTTCCTGTTTGTCTTTGGGAACTCATTTTAATCGAATTGTTGCCCTACAGGCGTCCGAGTCATCAGTCCATGGCTCCCGCTGTTTGTTTGTTTGCTTCTTTGGTGTGTGCACATTTTTATTCGCTTATTCTCCGGCGGTTAATATCTTCATGAGCCGTACATCCTGATGCCTCAGAGCTTTTTCTTTTTTCCTGATTACGCATCCAGGAAAGAGTGAAAGATTACCTACAGGTAGTGGCCTTCTGTCTTCAGTGTTCGTTTTAGCCAGCTCTTAATTATTGCTCCCGGTCTTGATGATTCCTAGTGTGGGAATTCACATCCCCGTTTAATAACAAGGCGGCAGATTACGAGAAAGTCACATCATTATCCGAGAAATGAACGAAGGTAGAGTCAGACGTTAAACTTGTGGCCGTGGAACAAATTCGACTCATTAAAGGCTTCAATAATGTGAAATTCACTGATGAGTCACTCTGAGGGAATCTTGTGTATTGTTTACGATTATGGAAACATGTTGAATTAAAGCAACCTCAGAGGTTTGAGGAGTTTGAGCCAACAGATGCGAAAGGATTTTCTGTATTGAATAATAAGCAGGGTGGGGTTTTAACCTCTAGGCATGTCATGATTCGATTCAATCTCATTCGATTCCATTTGATTCAATTCAATTTGATTCGCTTAAGTTGTGGGCAAGATGTCATTTGGGAAAAAAAAAAACGATTCATCTTGAATTTTCAATTTTCATATCATAGAATCTTAGTAAAACAGGTTTATTAAAGGTTCCTTGGATGGTTCTCTGCTTCTGAAAGGAGTTCTACCCGAAGCTGTCTCTGTTAAGGAAATACTGAAATGTTTCAGAGAGAAGGACAACTCAAGGAGTCCTCGACTATCTTCAAGGTTCTTCAAGGGTTTAACGGTTCTAGCTTTCTAAACCTTTCCTAAAAAGGAAAAACTTTGATAGGGTTCTGCATAGAACCTTTAACGATTCCTCCAGAGAAACAAGTCTGCAATATGGTTCGACACAGAATCTGAAAGAACAGTAGCCCAAACTGAAGACAACCAAAGGGTTCCGCTTGGAATGCTTAACAGTTCAAGCTTCCTAAAGGGAAACTCTTTGTCATGGGGTTCTACCTAGAGCGTTCAGGGGTTCCCCAGAAGGACCGGCCAAAGATATGTATGAGTTGAACATTTTTATCCTAAGAGTGTTCACTCAGAAGAAAGGTTCTTTGGATGTTTAATGGTTCTTGCATTTTAAATAGGTTCTATTGGGAGTCTTGTTCTGAGGTCCTTTAATGATTCCCTCAGAGGAACACGTCTTACAACTCTTTGTCGGGTTCTACACAGAACTTTTAAGGGTTTCGTTTCCCTTTTAAAATAGATTAGACAAACAAAAGGCTTCTGCTTAGATTCAAGCTTCCTGAAGGGGTTCTGATGAGAACTTTTTTTTTTTTTAATGGGAACTCTTTGTCATAGGTTTCTTCATAGACCCCTTAAGGGTTCCTCCAGAGGGACATGCCAAAGAAGCTCTAAATAGTCTAGATATCCCCCCAAACCCCCCTCCTGCAAGTGATACCGGACAACCAAAAAAAAAAACCCCTGTGCTAGACGGAAGGGTGGAAGAGTGTATAATCTTTATTTTTAATAAATGAATGATGATTTGAATTGTTGGCGTTTCCATTGGAGACTCCGCTGGAATAAAAAGGTTCCATCGAGCACGCTTCATCAGGGAACCCTTAAAGCAAATGAAATAGATTTTCCATACTTCCGTACAAAAAACGATTCAAAGCACAACTTCTTTAGAAGAGTGTACTTAAAAAAAAAAAAAGCTTTTACTCATCAAGCACTGTGCCATGAGGGTGAAAACATTTCCATTTCTGTGTTTCCTTTTTTATATATATATATATATATATATATTTTTATCATTTCAATGTTCTTCCTGTTTGCCACATTTTTTCCCCTGGCAGAATGGTTCGCCACTTGCCCTCAATGACCTGAACGTCTCCGTCTCATCCTCTCTAATCACACCCCTTGAGCAGATTTATTCCAGATAATATGATGCTACGAATCTAAATTTGGCATCGCTTTTAACCTGAACGTGACGTCTGGCGGGGGGAGAAAAAAAAAAAAAAAAAACACGTAACGCAGGACCTTGTGCTCCACCCGGATATTCCAGCACCATAAATAATGAGAGATTAGACAAAAACCTCTGGCACGCTTTTTACCTCATGGTTGTTTTTTTTCACCACCTCACCTTCTATCTTGCTATGTTTTATCTTCCTTTTTTTTTTTTTTCCCATGTGTCTTGTCTGATTCATCGGAAGGATTTAGATGGCTAAAAGCAGGAGCTTATGCAAGGAGCTGCTTCCTCCACAAACAAACGCGTGCGCACGTGTGGACGGAGACTCGGCCAGTCTCAGTCTGGCTTTAGCTACAGGGAGTAATTTGTGGCCTGCGGGAGGCTGACCTCGGGCGGGCGCCCTCAATCCAGCACTGGCTGCTGCTACACACACACACACACACACACACACACACACACACAGACCTAGACATACAAGCAAATGTTTAGACTGCTGATTAAACCCTCATGTTCTGTTCACTACTGATTTCTTAGCAGCACTATTTTTAATACAGTGTTAATTTCCATCCATCCATCCATCCATTTTCCATACCGCTTATCCTACACAGGGTCACTGGAAGCCTGGAGCCTATCCCAAGGGCGGAGCCTATCACAAGGCGGGTGGCGCCATGGGCGGGGTGCCAACCCATCGCAGGGCACAATCATACACACATTCACACGCTTCGGACAATTCGGAAACGCCAATCAGCCTACAACGCACGTCTTTGGACCGGGGGGGGAAACCGGAGTACCCAGAGGAAACCCCCGAAGCACGGTGGGATTCGAACGCCCAATCCCGGATGTGCGAGAAAACATACTAACCAGTCTACCACCGTGCTCGTTCTAATACGTTATCGTATCTACAGTAACAGCTAATTCACAGGTACTTATATAGCACGTGCACGACAAACAATAAACATATTTGTTTCGCAGACGTTCCATGACGATAAATGTAACTATAAATGGGTAGAAAGTATTACATGTAGTTCTCGTTGACAAACTGGCTGTGGTATAAGAGGACCATAACTCCTTTGGATGTAATAGCAACTTCCTACGGTCGATTATTTTCCCATCCCACAGTTGGTATCGATAATCCTGGGAGTGTCGATAAGAGATGGAGGGACTATGAAAGAAGTTGAAAAAAAAAAAAAAAAGCGCATTATCGATGTTGCGCTGCTGTTAGTAAATAAATAAATAAATGAATCCGATCAGAGCGCGAGAGTGAGACGCCATGCATCGTGGAGGCGCAGAAAGACTCGGTCAAAATGCTGAGCGATGCAGGACCGCATGTGGATTCCAGGAGGGAACGGAGGCGGGTGGAGACGGGGACGGCCAGATGTAGCGTCTCCAACCGCCGCACTGCTGGTTCACCCGTCTGCAAATAGCAGTGGAATGCGTTTGCCAAACGAGAGGCGTCCTGCCATGCTGTCCACACTGTGGGCTGTCTTTTTTCTTTCTTTCGTTTTTTTCTTTTTGTACTCAGCACACACACACACACACACACACACACACACACACACACACAGAGTCTTAATGAGCTAAACTATCGAGTAATGACCTTTCACAGGCAGTGAAGGGAAAGTCCAAAATGTGTTCAACCAATTCACACACACCACATGCAGGTGTTCATGCACAGTCATCTTAGCACTGTCTTCACTCACACACACACACACACACACATTTACAGAGAGGTAGAATCTGCCTTTCATGCTTTATCACTGCAATTCTGAGGCAATGCTAATGATGCTAATAATATTATGCTATCATAGATGTCGCTAGTTAGTAAGCTGGATGCTAGCTAGCAGGCTGTATGAGCTAAAACCACACCGTTCTAACATCTCTGGAACACAAGGCTAATACGTGATATAAACAGATGAATGATTCAGCGCACTTCTGAAGGATAGCTCGCATTAGTGTTAGCAAACATTACTCACTGATCTCATGCTTCCCTTCATAAAATATTACCTGTATTCATTTGACATGTTACAGTAATAAGGTTTTAGCTCTGTTATAGCCACATATCTGTGCCGTGTTTTATATTACGTATCAAGATACAACTTGACATATATATTTATATATATAATATATATATATATTTTTTTTTTGATATGTCCTTGACTAGCACCGAAGCTTAGCTTTAATAGCTCGCAGCTTCTTTACAGAGCATTTAAAAAATGGCAGGCTTGTCAGGAAGTGGTTTCTTTCAACTCTGACGTGAGGAGAAGAAATGCCCCAGAAGTTCAGAGTGAAAACACCCGTTACTCATGTAAGCAGTGACGAGCGGTTAGCCTGGCTCGCCTGGCTCTCGGTCTCTCGCTCTCATTCTCAGGGGTGACTAATTTAATAAATTAATAGCATGTTGTTTTCCTGAAATGGTGAGTCAAGCAAGAGTGACAGGCTATGATTAAGTTTCGAGGGCCCTAATATAACTAAATGAGATTAGAGGCGGACGCAGAATCACGGCTTTATATTGATGTCTCCGCGTAATGTATGTATTTTTATTTGGTATTTCTGTGTGATTTTAGGAGCGAATCATGTAAATGTGTCCAGCTGAAGAAAAAAAAAACAAAACAATAAAAACCCTCATAGAATTTTGAATGGTTCTAATGGTTTTAGAATGGGAATTGTATTGGTTTTAATGGCCCCGGTGGGTCTCTACGGGTAATTTGTTGCCTTCTATTGATGGCATGTTGCGTCTAGTGGATACTATTAAGGACCAGTAATGGTAATGGTTTTAATGGCGTAGATGATGGTTTGTAATGGTATTTGTAAGGGAAACCATTAGAATTCCTCTGATGGTTTCTATTGGGTTTTTTTTTTCCCCAGCAGGTTGGTTTTGGACTCTCTGTGATACTATAAATGGCCTTATGTAGCATTTACATATTGATATAGTATCTATTTCTATCGAACATGTTTGACATAAACACGACGTTATTCACCTATTTACTTTCTGACTTTCTGAGCTACTATTACCACCCCAAAGTAGTTTTTTGTTGCCTTCTATCGGTGGCATTTTTCGTTTAATGGGTACCATTAAGGACCAATAATAGTAATCGTAATGGTTTTAATGGTTAGCTGATGGTTTGTGATTTCTGTGATGGTTTCTATTGTTTTGAGGTTGTTTTATAATTTTAAATTAATTTTATTTTTTGTTTTAAAAAAACGTCTTTTATACGTAGGATGACTTTGTGCAAGATCAGCAGCAAGAGCTCTTGAAGAAACAGCGTGAGCGATGCGTGCATCGCGGTGCTTTGAAATGAGCAGTGGAGTGGAAAGGTATCTTTTTAATAACAGGAGACTCGTCTTTATCTGCATATCATTGTGTATCATTTCTTTGGCTCTTTTTATGTTTTTAATACCGTGCAGGTGCGTATAGGCGAGTCGTGTTCCTAGAAAGCATCAGCAGTAATGTAATTCAGCTCGGCTGCCTTAGCCGGTCTGTTAATCAAGATATATTCGGTATGTTGCCAGATATGTATCGATTTCCCAACACAGTGAGAGCTCCTGAGTCATTCCACACGTGTCCAAATGATTTATAATTTAGGAATACTAATACTGAAACGTTAAATGTTTTCATATCACGCCAATCACTGACGGTCGATGCTATTAATCTGTTATTAAGAGTTCTTAGATTAATTTTATTTCATTTAAGATGAAGGCGTTTGCTGTGATTGAATGGTTGTTTAATCGTTGTTGAGAAAGGAGTCTCCAGTGGCAGCGCTTTTTGTAGCAAAGCTCTAACTTTTACGTTTTCCACTAACTTGATAATCTGGATTTTATTTATTTTTGGCTTATATACTTAACTGTATACAAGCGAGAGAACAAACAAGATGCTAGTGCAGTCCCACCAGGATTACCAGGATCGGAGGAATTAGCGCTAAATCAAATTAAATCAACTCCACGATATTCGGAATTTTCTACATTTCCACAGACCGTCCGCAAAATTTGGTCCAAGACTCGTCATGTGACATCATCACAACGCACATTCAGCCAAAGCCCTCTTCGATTCACGTTGGCGAACATGAATACAGCCGGAAGGTGTCATTTACCTGCAGACATCACCGTGAAGGACCGAACAATTTCGTGCGATTGCGAATTCACCGATTCAAGTAGTTTTTCGCAAAAAAAAAAAAAAGCACAAAAAAACTCGCAATTTAAAAAAAAAAAAAAAACACACAGAAAAATAAGATTCTTCAGTCTGTTTTCAAGCCGCGTTTACTCATTCCAAGCTTTAAATTGATTCAGAATTGGCCGATACTTCTCGAGAAATAAAAATGCTTAGAATTAGAAATGACTAGCTGCTAATAGAAGACGAAAACCACAATTTCAAGCTTGGAATGAGTAAAAATAAATAAATAAATAAATAATAATATATTCAGTTGAGTGCAAAAGTTTACACCCCCCGCACTGTAAAGCGTGAAGTCACGTGAACTTATTTGTTCTCGTTAACTGCAATTTATCCAAAAGTTTTTATAACGAACTCAAGTTTATATGGTTTCAAAAACGAAACTTCATTTAATCCATTGTCTTGAAACAAAGGATATCTTTACTCACGGGTTTTTTTTTTTATATATATAAAGGTAGCAGACGAGCTTTCGTTTCTAAATTTAATCAACTCGAAATGTCTTACAGTGTATGTCTTCACATTAATATATATATATATATATATATATATATAAAATCAAATGGCTAATATTTGACCATTTTTGTTACATATGATAAAAAAAAAAAAAAAGGAACGTCTTAGCTACCCGTCACACTGGATGTCTCAAACGTTAAATACAGTTGTTCCTAAGGGTGTGCAAACTTTTGCATTTCAAATTTAGAGGCAGTCCTTCTTCTCAAAAGCCCTTTGGTTCGAATACTGTTCAACGACAAGAGGTACAAATAACAACGTCGTATTTTTTTAAGCCAGGACTAAAACGCTTGAGAAATAACATATAAAATAAGTGGATTATTTTTTTATGATGTTTTCATCTCCTATCATCACCTATATACAGGGTTTTTGGGTTTTTTTTGTTTTTTTGGGGGGGGGGGGGTCACGTTGAGACCAGAAACGCTTGATTTTGAATTTATAACAATCTCCAAATAAAAAAATACTCGATCGATTTGCATATACTATGCATATTTGCATATATTTGCATATGTTTGCAGATATTTTCACTCATAATACGGTTTTATTTAAACAGCTACACCTGATATTGACTTCATTTCCTCTTGTTGTGTTGAGTCAACTGTTCTCAATCAGTTGTAGGTAATATAATTAACCTGTGTGTGTGTGTGTGTGTGTGTGTGTGTGTGTATGATTCTCACCTTCAGTAAGGAATTTTACAAGCTGAACATGAACTGGGTCTCACATTTGCATAACCCAGATATAGAAATAAGGCCATCTCCATCACTTTCGTCCCAAACGTCCCCCACTGAACAGGAAACGCACGCACCATAACAAAGCTGATAGTGGGCTGAGACCTCCTACGTGACTGAGGTACTCATGAAGGTTACACTTATCTAAATAATTCCATTGTGCACACACACACACACATATATATATATATATATATATGTATGTATGTATGTATATGTGTGTATATGTGTGTGTGTGTGTGTGTGTGTTTGACAGAGAGAGTTTTCTCCTCTTGTTATGACTCATACATAACTCTCATGTGTATGTGTGTGTGAGTGTGTGTGTGTGTGTGCATGCTAAACCCCAAACCCACAGTGTTTCTCGGTTGCGCAGGTCGGAATTCTAACCTTTTAATCGGTGATGGTGTTCACTCAGGCACACACACACACGCACACACACACACACAATTAAAGTAGGTTTGGTTTATTTGTGTCTTTTTCTTTAATTATTTATTTATAGAATAGCGTTATTTAGGGTTTGGGTTTGGGTGGGGGAAAAGGCTGTACTGCCTCTTTAATCTGACCTTTTGATGTGACCTTTGATGTGATGGAGGCGTTGAACCGTGATGAATTTTTAGCAGATTTTGAACCCCGTTGTACTCGTGTCCGATTTCTGTCAGACAGCTGTGAGTCATGCTGGAGGTGACGGATGAATGTCGATGTGGAGAACTCATCACGGTGCTTACATTTGACACATCAAATCGACGAATCGTAAATCGTAGCATCGTGGGGTCACAAATGAGGACGCGCGCCTGGAGTGTGTCCGAGTTTATCCGTGTGGATTTGATTGTGGAAATCGCGGACACAGGCCATGATGTTTTGACAAGGAGCACGGTGGCTTAGTGCTTAGCACCGTCTGCCTCGCATCTCCGGGGGTCGAGGGTTCAAATCCCACCTCCGCCCTGTGTGCACGGAGTTTGCACGTTCTCCCTGTGCTTTGGGGTTTCCTCCAGGTACTCCTGTTTCCTCCCTCAGTCCAAAGACATGCACTGTAGGCTGATTGGTATCATCTCTGACGATTCTCTTCTTTACACAGTCGCTCAGTTTTGGTGGATGGCCTCCTCTAGATGTAGTCATGGTTGTATTTTCTTCTTCTTCTTCTTCTTCTTCTTCTTAATCTTCTTTTTGTCCGCAATGGATTTTAACATCGCTTTGTGGACCGTTCAAAGGTACAGTTTGAATTCTGCTGGCATCATTTGACACTTGAGATAATGATGTGACTTCTGATAAGAATCTTGCACACAATCTTATGCAATCACACAATAATTACGCAATAATCTATTATCTGGATTGTTTTTTTGTTTTTTTTTTCTTCCCATGTGAATATTATGATTCAGTTCATTTCATTCCCACTTTCTAACACGATAAAACGTGGAAAAGTTCAAGCCCGGGGGTGAACACTTCAGAGAATCAGCCAATCGTGTGGCGGCAGCACGATGCATAAAATCACTCCGATACTGTACGTGTTCATGTCAAACACTGAAACGAGGGGGAAACGTGCGCCTTTCCTGTCCTCCAAGAACAGGAGTTACAGTCGGCGTCCAATCTAGAGAGTTGAAGATTGGAAAAACATCACCTGGTCTTTTTCCAATTTTCGTCTTTAGTACAAAATGTAACACAAGACAAAGTGGGCACTGCTGTCACGTGACATTACTATCAAGTAGGAAAGAGATTTGATATCTACGGGTAATTACGGGCTACAAATGGTTAAAAAAACAAACAAACAAAGGGTTCTTTAAGTCTGGGAACTTGGTACATGAGCGATCCGACTTGTCTACCGTCTGAAATTAGTCGCGTACAGGGTGTGACTGGTCTGCGCTAATCCTGTTGGCACGTTTGCAGCGATTCAGGTAGGGCATTGCCAGTGATCTCAGGCCTCTGTCACAACACGCTGTAGCCATGTTGGTCTAAGTCCTGCGGTTTATAAAAGCCGTAGCTGTCCAAAGGAAGCTTTCGAAAATAGTTTTATTGAAAGAGGCTTAGTGATGAATGTAAGGGTTTTTGTGTGTGTGTGTGTGTGTGTGACGGTTCAGGGGCCATAGGAAGGTCTAACAATGAACAATGAGCCTGAGCACTGTTTCAGGATGAGGTTATTAAAAGAGCTTTAATCATACGTTATTAATATTGATATAAACGGTGAAAATGAACGTTAACGGCGCTTCCTTTCACTTCTTTGCTCGTATGAGTTTGTTTTTTTTTCTTTAAGCGGGTTCTTATCGATGGCCTTGTTCGTATATCTGGGTTATGCAAATGTGAGACCTAATTTATAATTCATCATATGTTCATCTTAGTGGAGGTGGGAATCGGAGGCACTCACACTACCACTCACACTTGCAAAGCCTTTCTATATAGCGTAGAGTCCACGAGCCAAAAGTGTCGTTTCGTTATGGGGGGGAAAAAAAAAAACAAAAAACAAAACTTGGCCTAATTATATTCATCATATAAGGATTGGCGACCTTTTTTTTTTTTTTTTTTTTTTTTTTTTCGAGGTCATAAGTGTCACTTGTTATTATTGTGCCTTCTGGGAAACATGTAAATATGCTATGTAGCTTCTGAAGGGCAGTACAAAATGGAAAAAAAATAAAGATCTTTAAACAAAATCATAACAATTTACGCCGATCGTCCTGTTCAAAAGTTTACACCCCCCCCCCCGGCTCGTAAGGTATCGTGTCGCCTTCTTGTGCATCAGTGAACGTTTGCACTTTTCGTAACGGTTTAATAGTGTACGGGTCCCTCGGTCGTCCTCGGTGTGAAAAGACGAATCTCATCATAGAGCCGCTGTTGGAAAAGGGCTCAAACATGCAGAAGATGCTGGAAAAGTAAAGAATGTGCAGGACCTGGAGGATTTTTCTGAAGAACAGTGGGCAGTTTAACTGCTCAGGACAAACAGAGGGACTCGTGAGGAACTCTCACAAAACATCATGTCGTTGATCATCCAGGTAACGACGCACAGTATTAAGAATCGAGGGTGTGTAAACTTTTGAACTCGTTCATTTGTGTGAATTCACTTAGTAGTGTGTCTTATGGACAGTGACTACGTTTACTTCACGTTTACGTGCTGTACGTGCTAATAGACGACTGCTTGAAGCCGTGGGCTGAGTCCCAAACCGCGTACTTACCGTCTATACAGTAGCTGATATACGTGTATTTCTCCAACTATATATCGGGCAAGTACGCGGTTTGGGACGCAGCCGTGCTCTCTTGTTTGCCGTCAAACGGTCGAGCGCTGCCGTGTGTGTACGTGTCCTGTCGTAAAACGCGGTGAAAACCCTCACACGACGTTAATAGCGTGATTAAGGTGTGTACGTGTCTGTAACGCGCCTCAACCAGGAATACTCCACACGTCTTAATCCGATTCGTGTTTACTTCGAGTATGACTTCAGTCGGATTAAGGTCATCGATAATCTCCGTTTACGTGCTAGTTTCCTAATCAGGGTATCGTCTTAATCGGGTTCATATCGGATTATTGCTGTCCACGTAAACGTACCGATGTATATGAAAACATCTGTTACGTGAAATAGCTCATTCACGGCAGTACTCGATAAAAAACAACGCGCTGTTTACGATCCCTCTTTTTTTTTCTTCAATCGACAAAAACGGACATTTTGCAGATTCCGCAAGGCGTACGCAAACGTGTGACCTCGACTGCAAGCGAACAGATTCGCTACCCTTTAAAAACAATAAGCCCGCGGGATATTCGGAGAGATGAACGACGAATAAGTTCAAACAACTGTTTGTTTCTAATACAGCCGTTATCATCAGTATCCTTGTGGTCGAATCCACCACAACAAGGATTTGCGAGCTAAAGCCCTGAGCCTCGCCATCAGATAACGACGCTCTTCAGACATATTAAACAAGGTTTCACTAGCACTGGCTTTGCCGCGATGAAAAAAATCTTTGATATTTGACTCATCACTTATTTCCAGAAGGATTAAAAGGATTAAACGAAGATACACCAAGCCCTCGCCAGACACCGCATTCCAGACGGTACATAAGCGAGTGATTATTAAGGTGTGGTGCTCGTATTCGTGCACAAAGCTGAGGGTTTTAGCGGAAGAAATGATAAGAAATCACTGGCTTTGTCTTATCTGATAATTATGGGATTTGAACTCGCACCCTTTTCGTCACTAGATTCTTAACCAGTGTCCTGACGCTGCACTCGCGCTCCATTGCGGCTTCTGTACGTACGTTTCGCTAAGTCGGTTTACCTGGAGCGTTCTCCCTGTGAATGAGTTGTTACCATAGAAACGATAACATTCTCACCTTCCACAGGTCCTGACCAATCAGATTTGAGAATTCAACAACGCTGTGATACACGTCTTCGCGGTTCTTACGGGCTAATGATTAGTGAGCTATTCATGCTTGTTTTCAGGCCTGCAGCTGAGAAAACAATTCTTCATTTTCATATTTTTATGTTCTGCTGCACACAGTCCTGCTCACACACACACACACACACACACACACACACACACACAGGCGTGGGCGTGTACTTGTAGGCGGTTTTATGTGTCACTTCTTTCCTATGGGGAGATTTTCCATCAGTCTGTGTTTCCTGTGCTGGGGTTTGAGGTTTGCGTTGTATATGCAGGAAAATCTTATTACTTTTTCATGCATCCATCCACGTTAGATTTTCTGCATGCCCGAAATGCGTCGTGGTTGTAATGCACGCAAGAGTCGTGCAAGTGCAAGTGCACGCCTCAGACACGTCAATCACTGCTCCTCTCTTTGCCCTAGCCGAGTCCTCGGGTTTGAACATTTCTTGAAAGGGAAAATGTTGCTATTGTATGTTGTATGCAGGTATCCTTGTGTGTGTGTGTGTGTGTGTGTGTGTGTGTGTGTGTGTGTGGGTTTTTTTGCTGGAGAGGCAGAAAAACAAACCTGCTCACGGTAAGGATTAGCTTTGTTGATTGCTGCTGGTTTTGAAGACCAGATTAGACTGCTTCCTGAATGCTCAGCCTTAAGGCAAGAATTGTTTAAGAGCAGTAGCAGCAGTTTATGAACCAAAGCGTGAGAAGAATGCGTGTTGTTTTTTTGGGTTTTTTTCTTCTCTCTCTCCAACTTCTGTTTGGATTCGCCTGAGATTTGAATAAATCGGCCATTCGAGGAGTCAGTCAATCAGTGCCGTGACTGATGGGTCACGTACTTAAAACAGTGGCCCGTGTGGTCTTAGAATGAGTCTATAGTGGTTAAACATTCCAGCCTGTGTGTGTGTGTGTGTGTGTGTGTGTGTGTGTGTGTGTGTGTGGATCTGCAGACCCAAGAGATCCAACTAAGATTCTCTCTCTCTCTGTCTCTCTCTCTCTTTCTCTCTCTCTCTGTCTCTCTCTCTCTCTCTCTCTCTCTGTCTCTCTCTCTCTGTCTCTCTCTCTCTCTCTCTCCTCTCTCTCTCTCTCTGTCTCTCTCTCTCTCTCTCTCCTCTCTCTCTCTCTCTATCTCTCTCTGTCTCTCTCTCTCTCTGTCTCTCTCTCTCTCTCTCCTCTCTCTCTCTCTCTGTCTCTCTCTCTCTCTCTCTCCTCTCTCTCTCTCTCTATCTCTCTCTGTCTCTCTCTCTCTCTGTCTCTCTCTCTCTCTCTCCTCTCTCTCTCTCTCTGTCTCTCTCTCTCTCTCTCTATCTCTCTCTATCTCTCTCTGTCTCTCTCTCTCTCTCTCTCTCTCTCTCTCTGTCTCTCTCTCTCTGTTTCTCTCTCTCTCTCTCTCTCTGTCTCTCTCTCTCTCTGTCTCTCTCTCTGTGTCTCTCTCTGTCTCTCTCTCTCTGTCTCTCTCTCTACTCTCTCTCTCTCTGTTTCTCTCTCTCTCTCTCTCTCTGTCTCTCTCTCTCTCTCTCTCTCTCTCTGTCTCTCTGTCTCTCTCTCTCTCTCTCTCTCTCTCTCTGTCTTTTTTATAAAGCCCAAAATCCAGCTATGTCTCTGGGGGCTTTACAGATCCTTAGCAACTGACAACCCCCAAGCCTTGGATCATCCACGAAGACAAGGATGAAATTCCACAGAATCCCATTTTGGTGAAAAAAAAAAAAAGGAAGAAACCGCTGGGAGGGAACAGTTCCGCTTTTGTGGGCATAAACGGAAATCAGTGATGAATTTTTACATTCGTGTTTGGCACTCGTAGTGATACTACCTCGTAGCGCCGTAGTCTCTGGTTCACTGGGGTCTCCGGTCTCACGTCCCGAAAATGTGTGCCGGTAGGTGGATTGGCTGTTTTTAAATAGTCCCTAGGTGTGAATGTGTTTATCCACGTGATGGACTTGTGTCCCATCCAGAGCGGGACTATTATAGACTACATAGGCTCCTGATCTACCACAACTCTGACTTACTTTAAATCAAATCAAACCAAATCCAGGCGTATACCCGAACAGTCGTGAGTGAAGGGTCTTGATCAATGGTTCTGGAAGTCCTGAGAGTTGAACCCATCTATCTCTGGTCAGAACCTGAACTTCTAAATTCATTCATTCGGTTTCGAGTAAGAACTTTCATCTGGGTCAGGGTCAGGGTCGTGGTGGATCCAGAGCCTATCCTGGTGGAGTCGATCCTGCGAATACGTCCCAGATAGGATCCCGGACCCATCACAGGACACCATTCACACACTCAGGGGCAGTTTAGAGTCTCCGACCCATCTACCGGGATGTTTTTGGATGGTAAGAGGAAACCGGAGAACCTTCCGGAAACCCGCGGCACACGAGAGCTCAGGCCGTGAAGTTGTGAGGCATCGATGCTACTTGATGTACACCTGCTTACTCCACTATCATTAGTGTTCAAAAGATAGCTCCACTGTTAAGGATGTGTGGTGTGTGGTGTGTGTGTGTGTGTGTGTGTGTCACATGTTCTGACTGTTACCATGTAAGCCCAGCGTATGAGTCATGCTGCTTTCTGACCTACAAATGTGGGAAGTCATGATTCACCCGAGCTGCTTTTAACCATCCCGGGGCCAACTTGCCTTCCTCCCCACCACACAACACACACACACACACACACACACACACACACACGACACACACTGTGACACCAGCAGGCTTTTCATCATTCTCTGTAGGAGCTTTAGTGTGCACTCTTGTGCTCGGCTTGATTAAAGGGGCAGCATGGACTTTTTTCTCACTCACATCTGGAATGTCTCAGCTTTCCCAGAAGCCAATGCTTTAACCGGAGTGCATGTGTAACTTTCCGAGGTAACCGCACATCTCTCTGTCTGTCTACCTGTCTGTCTGCATGGTTATGAAGCTAACAAAGGAAGTGGCCTTGTGTTCTGTGATGTGTGTGTGTGTGTGTGTGCACGTCGAAGACGCATCCGTAGCCGTGCTGCGTCGTCGACTGAGATCTAGAATCTTTTTTTTTTTCTTTCGCATAACGCTGTGTTACGTAAAATTCTCAATGTGCAACTTTCGCGAAACGTCATCATGGTCTGTACCGTGTCGGGATATCGTACCGTCTGTCAGCTGCAGGTAACGAATTGAACGAGATAATATGTTTCTAGCCATACTTGAATACATTGTTTACCTTTTAAAAATGCATATGCATATGCATAGGTCCATGCTGTAGAGTTGAAGAGTGCTCGTGCGTTTGGCTCGGATACGCCGTGTCCGCCGAGACGAAGTGCAGACGCTGAGGTCTTTCCTAGTGACTAATCCTGTGTGTGTATTTACAGACAGTGTGTTTGATGACCACATATTTTGTACTCGGTCACACACAACTCTGATTTGAAGGCGCTGCAGTGGATGCTGTTTGTGGTTGGGGTTCGTCTAACTTTCTGTCTGTCTGTCTGTCTGCCTGCCAGGAAGTGTCTGTCTGTTCATCCGTCCATCCCGTCTATCTACCTAACTATCTAAATCCATCCCATGTGTCTGTCCATCCCGTCATCGGTCTGTCTGTCTGTCTGTCTGTGTATTTACTCGATTTATCTAACAGTCCACCTGACTCTAGATCTGTCTATCTTTCCATTAGTATGTCTATGTATCTCTTTATCTCTGTTCTTTGGGTACATCTGTTAGTGTGTCTGTCTGATTCTGTATCTTTGTATCAGTGTGTCTGTTATTCCATCGGTCCGTCTAGGTATATATGTACATATCCGTCTGTCTGTCTTCATACCGCTCGTCTTCTGCTAGTCATACACAGTCAAACCAGTATTTATGGTATTTGTCTTCCTTCGTGATATCCAGTTTCTTTGTCTGACCAGTAATCGCACAGGAACGTGTAAGGAGAGCCGATTCGTAGAACAATTCAGGACGCTTCTAGTAATTGCGTAGTTTCGATACGGCACGCACAGGCAACCAAGGGCAAATGAAGCTTCACCGATGAATATTTTATCGTCTCAGGAGAAATGGTGCTTGCTCATCCCATTCACAGTGGTGCAGGCAGACGATCTGATTGATTTTCACCCCAGGAAGGGGCTCGGGACTTGTTTCGAGCTGACGCCTTGGATCAAGAGCGAAGGCGTTAACAGACTCCTTGTTCTCTGCTTTAGTTTGGGCAGCCTTCAAATTTAGACCGTACTGACCCCGTTGACTTGATTCGTGTAAGTTCAAATCTCTTTAAGTCGCTGCAGGAACATCTGATTGAAGTTTCAAGACGCAACCGAAAATGAGCCGGACGTCACGTCTCCTTCTAGAGCAGGTCACTTTATCGCTGCGCGTCTCACCTAAAGATTACGGATCTGTTTCGCTGGTAGTTCTTAAATATAATATCGCAAACCTCCAGTCAGTCGGGTAGGACACTGACCGCTAAACCACGACATCCTGTCGGGCTAATTCTCAAGAACTCACCATCATGTCCTCCGCTAAAAATAGCCACCTGCTGCATACTTACCATCCCTAACACGAGGCCTGCGATGACTGAACGTATATCCGATGGATCGGTAGAACGTATCCGGAGCTCAGCCTTATTGCCTTATCATAGTGTGCACTAATTTTGACAGGAAGACCTTGACAGTACCTAGTCATCTCAGAATAAGGTCAAAACAGTGGCTTTTTTTTGATCAGAGATCCCATTTACGCACTTGTGGTCGACTATCGTGAAAAGTCGTCTGGGGTTTCGAGCTGATGAGCGCTTTTCAGTTGGCGTACACTCAGCTGGTTGCGCATTCAGCACACAGGAAGGATCAAGAGAACGATATACATCACCCGCTGATCAACACCATGACGCAATCAGCTGAGGATCTGAGGAACACCCACACGAGCTTGAGAGGGCTGCTTCTTGGGCACGAAACAAAATCATAAAGCGCTAAATCAGAGTGGCGACGCTGAGCGCCGTGTAGATAACCTAAACACTGACATCATCGGCTGATTCTATGGCCAACCTGGAAAGTCCCGGTGAAATGTGAAATAAGAAATTCAATCAAGTGAGTTCCTCCTCCTCCTTCTTCTTCTTCTTTTTTTTCTCTCACTGCCACTCTATTTCTTACTCTCACTTCCTTTTTTGGCATAGTCTCTCCATAGAAAAATAAACATTTATATATGTACTGTGTGACGGTATGATTAATGCATTACTGTTATAGTAGTCTAGATGATGTCATAAGAAACCATCCACACAGCTACATCAAACAAAAAATGGTACAACGTTCAAAAAATAGTTATACATACGTGAAAATCGCAGAATCATCTGTCTGTCTGTCTATCTATCTATCGATCTATCTGTGTGTCTGTCTGTCTGTCTGTCTATCTTTCTGGGTGTCTGTCTGTCTGTCTATTTATTTATCTATCTGGCTGTCTGCAGGTCTGTCTATTCTGTTGGTCTGTCTCTGTTTCTTTGTCTGTCCACCATCCATCTGTCTGGCTCTGTATCTGTCTATCTGTCTGTTTAGTACTCTATGTCTGTCTGTCTGTCTGTCTCTATGTATGCATCAGTCTGTCTGTCTGACTGATCTCTCTATCTATCTTACTGTCTAGCTATATACCTGTCTGTCTATCTTTCTACCTGTCTGTATCTGTATGTCAATCTGACTTATCTATCTATCTATCTATCTATCTGTTGCTCTGTCTGTCTGTCTGTAAGACTGTCTGTGTAACTTTCCATTGGTCTGTCTGTCTTTTTGTCTGTCCATCCATCCATCTGTCTGACTCTATATCTGTCTATCTGTCTGTTTAGTACTGTCTGTCTGTCTGTCTCTATGCAAGCATCAGTCTGTCTGTGTAACTGATATGTCTATCTATATAACTGTCTAGCTATATACCTGTCTGTCTATCTTTCTGCCTGTCTGTATATCTGTATGTCAGTCTATCTGACTGATCTATCTATCTATCTATCTCTCTCTCTCTCTCTGTCTGTCTGTCTGTCTGTCTGCAAGACTGTCTGTGTAACTTTCCATTGGTCTGTCTCTGTTTTTTTGTCTGTCCATCCATCCATCTGTCTGACTCTATATCTGTCTATCTGTCTGTTTAGTACTGTCTGTCTGTCTGTCTCTATGCATGCATCAGTCTGTCTGTGTATGATATGTCTATCTATATAACTGTCTAGCTATATACCTGTCTGTCTATCTTTCTGCCTGTCTGTATATCTGTATGTCAGTCTATCTGACTGATCTATCTATCTATCTGTCTATCTATCTATCTATCTATCACTCTGTCCGTCTGTTTGTTATAAAGAAACACAAGCTATTTTGCTTCTGTGCTTTTCACTGCAGGCAGTATATATCAGGACAAGTGCTTATTTGCTGTGGTGGATTTTTTGACCCACAGTGTCGCATGGCTTCAGCTACAGAATCACAGCTGTTCATCACTTGCCGCAAACACGGCGCTTGACTTCACACGCTTACTAAAGTCACAGCTGGCTCTTTGCCATTTATTTAATCCAGGTCTGAACCTTCTAAGCAGAAATCACTGTACTTGGCATGCTGACTGATTCTGAAATAGCAGCAGCTGTCCATTGACAACAGCGCTGCAGAAAAAAAATGTAGCCATTAAGGTGAATAATATTCTCTCTCTCTCTCTCGCTCTCATTTGAGTCAGCACCGGTGCTCGGCCTGCCAAGACGCTGCTTCAGCAGGGCTTTAATGATCGTTTATGAATATACTGTCATGATGCCTGGCCAGTTTAATGAAGCTTTGATTAGTCTTTGAGTGGGTTTATTGTTGTATACTGTTGATCGACACTCTGGCTTCAGTCAGAAAAAAAGCTGTGAGGGAAAAATGTTTGCAGGGAACAAATGTCAAAGCGTGTTTTTTTTGGGGTTTTTTTTTTCCTTTTTTTTTTTTTTTTTAAACAAAATTTCCATTTTCTTGTCCCTGACCTTGTAATCTCTCCTGACCTTTAAGAAAATGAGAGCACTGGTTTGGCGTGTGGGTGGCAAAGCGGCATAAGAAAGCAAAACAATGGAAAGATTAAAACAGCCACGATGAGTTCACTTCTCACTAAAGTGAATTTTGTAGCTGTAATTAGTGCTGAGCATCATTTCCTCAGATTCATTACACCCTGAAACACGTCTCATGATTTCCCTGGCTGGTTAGCTATAGGAGAGTTATCCGGAAACCTGGAAGATGTCCAGAGAGTTGTTTTCAGCATTATTGCTGTAAAGATTCATGTTGTTCATTAGACCATGCAATGACCACAGTCATCATAGTACTCAGGGATTTGATTGATAGCTATGGATGTAGCTCAGCTCAGTTGTTGCTATTGTTGAAAACTGGAATGAAACAGCAAAAATAGCATATCACATCACAGCATAAAGGTTTGCTAATAAACAGCCAGCAAAACAGTAGTGTTGCTTTAAAAAAAAAAAAAAAATCTTTTCGTGTAATAAAATTATTGTGCACTGAAAAGCATATAAAAGCAATTCAAAATAAAAATCTTGTTTTTTGTAATCGTAACATTTTACGGTTTTGAAGATTCAGTACAAAATATTAAGCGCTCATCAGAGTTTGTAAAAAAAAAAAATTAAAAAATAAAAGCTAAATAAGTAAATAAATATATTGATACAGACAGTGTATCACGGTATTAATATTATATATCTTTATATATACGTCCAGCCCAGTGGATTTAAACCTAACATGGTGAACAAATTATATTATAGAATTCAGGCAATTTTACTGGGGTTATCTCATACAGTGTGGGAAGTAATAATCTGGAAAGACCTTTGTAATATCACAGACTAAAACTGGATTTAAAGAGAAGCGAATCAGTAAATGAATCATATGAAAATGAATCGCAGGTAAATGAATCGCATGTAAATGAATCGCATGAATATGAATTACATGAAAATGAATCACATGTAAATGAATCACATGAAAATGAATCACATGAAAATGAATCACATGTAAATGAATCATATGAAAATGAATAAATAAATAAATATATACATATATATATATATATATATATATATATATATATATATATATATATATATATATATATATATATGTCCAGCCCTGCAGAGAAACTCTGATTGAACTCTCCCATGCTGGTTTCTACAATTATTAGTCTAATTTAAGCAGCAATAAATGTCCCAGTGTCACCTTAGTAAGTAATGAGATGGGGAAGAAGAAGAAGAGAAAAAAACCTCATTACTCATTTGCCGTGTAATTAAAGGTATCTTACAGCAAGCTCAAAACATGCGTGGTTGTAATTTCTTTCGTGGGTATTATTTGCTCAAAGTGTGGCACTAATAAAAGCACACACAAAATAAAAAGAGGAGGAAAAGCCTGCTGAGAATCTCAGGTCCGTAATTTGTCCGCGATTTTGCTCTCGCGAAACGAGACGTGTCCCTGTGAGACGCGGCAGATTCCATGCAGATATGCAGAATTATGTGTGCACCTTCCAGAAAGAACAGAAAACCTTCAGTCCGTATATGTGCATGCATGCGTGCTGTTTCAGCATCCTGCATTTAATGAGGCTTGATTAATGACTTTTTTAGCTTGATTTGTCATCTGTTTATAAAATAATACTCCCTTCTCTTCATTTATTCATCCGGCGCTAGCTTTTACTGTAAACAACTCGAGGCTGAACGGTGGCGTTCAAGCTCGCGGCCTTCCGGTGATATTGATTGGCTTTTTACGGCTCACGCGTTTAAATTTATGTTCTAACTTTATAATGTTCTTGCCTGAGAACTAGTGCATTCGCATCTTGTCAGAGTTACCCTAATTACGGGTTTCTAACTTCTGACTTAAAAAACAAAACAAAAACATTCACGTCTTCGCCAAACGTCTAATCACTAGTTTGCGGGTGGGGTTACGGCACATTATGAATAAACAAGGCGGAAAAAAACCCGCCGCGACTCCACAGATGAAGTAATTAAGACTATAGTATCATGATTTAACTCTAAATGTCTCCATCAAATGTTCTCTATTATTATTTTTTTTTTTTCTAGTATAGCAATCAGTATACTCAAAAAAAAAGAAACGTCCCTTTTTCATTAGATGGGCTTTCAAAGATAATTTTGTGAAATCCAAATCAGCTTGACAGATCTTTATCGGAAAGGGTCTATACGATGTTTTCCACGCGTGTTCAATGGACCATAAATAATTATTGCACATGCGCCTGTGGAACGGTCCTTTAAGACACGGAACAGTTTACGGGCGCTAGGCGATTACGGTCACAGTTACAATAAGTTAGGACACTAAAGAGACCTTTCTACTGACTCTGAAAAACACCAGAAGAAAGACGCCTAGGGTTCCTGCTCACCTGCGTGAACATGGCATTGTCCTGCTGCAGGAAGGCACGAGGACTGCACACGTGTCCAGAGCAATAAACTGTAATGTCTGTCATTTTAGGCCGTGTTCACGCTCGTGCGTTTAACCGTTGCTACGGTTACGCCTGACTACTGTCTACGCTACTCTACAATGCGTTTTCCACCCTCGGAAACTTTTGGAAACGTTTTAGTTTGAAAACTCCGCGCTCGGGTTTCCGTCTAAACGGACCGAAACGAAGACTTTTGATGAACGAAGGCGTGGCTCCGCCTACATTCGCCCCCCCCCGATTGGGTCTTCTGGATCAGCGCCGTATCCTTTCCCCGATTCGTCAAGCCCCTATCATGTGACCATTACGCCACCTTGATCGTACACACAACAACACGGAGACCGAATCGCAAGCTTTGCTGGCTTCGTCGTCATTGTTAGCAGCTATTGTGTAGCTCACTTCTGTATTTCACAACAATGTAGCTGCTACATGCGCAAGAGGCGAGCTACGATTAGAGCGACCGGCAACAAATCTCACTTCGAGCGGCGTAATCCCGGCAAACTGTTTTCAGTCATACCAGACTATGTGCTACTATATACTACTCTGTCGAGAGACCCATATACCAGAAACAGATCAACAAGATGATGTTTAAACATGGATTTAACGAAAACGACATAAATGACAGTCGGGTTTTCTTTTCAGGGGTCTCCAGTTACTGGACAGGCATGTAAAGCGCCCGCTATATTCGTGCATCAGTGTAAGAATCTGACAGGCCAAGCTTTTTTCCACTAACAGCAAGACGACTGACCTTTTTTTTTTTTTTTTTTTTTTTTTTTTTTTTTAAACTGAAGGGCAGGACTTGCATAATACAGAAGCCATGCTGAGCATTACACTCTGCCTCATTCGCATTTCAAGCACTGACCTGTGTATGTACTCACACTGTCTCTGGACAGGTTCATTGCCTCAAATGTGTAAAAGACAGGCACAGTGTGTGTGTGTGTGTGTGTGTGTGTGTGTGTGAGAGAGAGAGAGAGAGTGCTTTCTCTGTCGCCTGATGACCATCCCTTCTTATTACGCCAATAGAATGTCTGACATGAAGTAAATCCTTCGCTGATACCTAACCATGAAAAATCACAATCCCCGCCTCCCTCCTGATAGATTTTATTTCCGTAGCTCTTTTCAGTAAATTAGACACCGATGAAAATAGCTTAAGGGAAATAGCTTTCAAAACAGCACACACACACACACACACACACACACGACACATCCATATAGTCGTAAATAAGCAAAGCGGTGTGTTTTAAAGTGGCGGCTGAGGTTACGGGTCGCTTTAGGAGAACGGACCAGTTTTGAGACGAGTTTGGAAATGGGAAGCGAGGTGAAATCCAAAACAAACACTGTGTCCAGACAGTAAACGCTGCAGTGCTCTAAATAACGTTACCCAATATCATAGACCTACTGTTTTATACACTCGGTGTTTTTAAAGCGATAAAAAGAGATTGCGTATGAGATATATATCGTGATTAGAAAGCTTTCAGGCCCATTCACTTAACAGGACGTTTTAGGGAAATTGTGTGTAAACTAATAGCCATGTGCATCGAGACACGGACTCGCGTAAACGTCCATTATAATCGCACAGTGAGCCGCAGCAGCTTAAAGGCTACCATTAGTGAGTGAGCATTTTAGCCTGTGTGTGTGTGTGTGTGTGTGAAGCGCAAAGTGATGAGCCATTAAAGATGCTTCAGAGGCAGGAGAACTGCAGGATGCCCGGTGCTGTGTGTACGCCGGATCACATCACTAGACGCCGCAGGAGGGCTACACGCAAGTGCTCAGAGAGACTTATCCAAGGAGGCTGTTGTCATGGCACCCCTGATGGGGGGTTGGGAGTCGAGTGAAAAGTGATGGCACATGCGTTTGATGTCGGTCACGTGGGCCGTGCGCAAGCACTGGCTTGCTTTGTTCTGTCAGCATCTCTCTGCTCAGTCACACTCGCGGACCGGTCGAAGTGGGGGGCGGTGGGGGGGGACTGTATAGCGAAGCATATCAACATTCTGTCACACACACACACGCTCCTCAGGAGACACGGCGCTCCTCACGGGTGCCAGTTCTGCACGTCAGAAGAGATTTAAGCCCCAAATGGAACAGACGGGGGGTGCGGTTTCAGTTCCAGCACCTTCAGCCTTCAAACACACACACACACACACACACACACACACACACTGAGCATTTAAACCGCTCCTGCAAAACAACACCCATTCAATCCAGTCTGTTTACAACGTACTCACATCATGTGTTTGAGAAGACACAGCCGGTACGGGTGCAGCCGCACTCTATTTTCATGGTAAAATTCACACTCGGTCATGACCGCGGTAATGACCACACCGAGAACCGTCAAAATAAAAGTTTTATAACATGAACGTGTGCGTATTAGAATTATATCAACATATGTATATACTCTTATAATGACGTATGGCGTAATCTTTTATATGCATTTATATTTGTATATCATTTTCAGGTTATGTAGAATTATATAATGTGCATACATTGTTATAGAAATATATACTGGTTTATTTATTTATTTATTTACATATAAAGTGATTTCAATAAAATTAGCATAGATATATTATTTATTATAACGTTATTTATTCATAATATAAAGATACTGTAATATACTTTTTTTTTTTTTTTTAAAGGGTTCTGCTTGGAACCCTTATTTAAAAGGAGAACACGAGAAAGAGGAGAAAACCTTTCGCGTTTTAAACATTCTTTAGGTGAATAGTGACGGGTGCGTTGGTTGACCCTCTGTGGAAACCCACGTGCATCTCTAGACGTCCGATTTTTTAAAAGCGAAATCCACTCTGACGCTAATTAGCATTAAGGAGAAAAAAAGATCACGCCTGCTTGCGGTGGCCTGAAACGCGCGAGAACACTGCCGCGGTCCTGCCTCCAACGGAGCGGGAGACGGGAGACGCGGAACGCCGCAGTGAGGTGCTCCGGGTAAGCGTGGAAGGAAAAAGACGGCATAAACGAGATGAGAGAGGAGGGAGCGAGAAAGACAGCTTTGCGACACTCAGCACTTCTGATCAGGAACGCTAACCCCAAACCAGTCATTTGTGGCGAGTGTATGTGTGCGAGTGCGTTGTCCTCGTGTTCCTCGGAAATGCTCCGGCACGGAAAGCGCATTCCGACGCCGAAACGCCGTGTTTGGGTTCAGACGAAGCTTGCAACCACATCTGGAAACGTTATTCTTGGAAGACAGGTCATTATGTGTCTTAAACAACAGAGGGAGAAAACCGAAAGGGAAAAATGGAACACGGCGGAACATATAAACAAGAACCGGAGGCAACTGGACGAACAAGTAGCCACGACGACATCACCTCGTCCGTGCCGAGGATGAATTCTTCAACATCATCATAATAACCGAGATCAGACAATACAGTGCGCAGATTTAGTTCTGACTCGAAAAGCTCAAACAAACAACCGTGGAGGAGCCGTGTTTATGAGCAGCTAGCACTGTCAGTGGATTAACCACGCCCTCATTCGTTCTTTAACATCACCAAACTGTGATCCCTAGGGTTAGGGTTAGGGTTAGGGTTCGGGAACACCAGCATTTTAATACCAGTGGTTTAACGGCTTTGCTGATAGGATAGTTTCTCTCACCCAAATAAACAGCAGAAAAGTCCATATGCATTACATGTGTGTGCTGTTATAGGAAAATACTCATACGATAGGGTGGTGGGATTCGGCCCAACACCTAGCGGATTTACCGTCACCGCCCCGAAGTGGGTTATCACTAGACTGTAATAAAGCACTGACGCTGGAGACTCATTCCAAAAAGAATTAGCTAAATCACCATATCAACAATTACACACAATTTTTATTTATTCTTGTAATTATGTTTATGCGGATGTATTAATATATCACGTATTATGTATAACGATAAACGTACTATAGAAGACTGTCGACCAATCAGGTTTGCTATTTTAAAGTAGGAACGTCTGCGTTTTTCTGGGTCCGTGGCTGAGTGGTTATGATTCTAGACTACTGATCAGAAGGCCCTGGACCGACCCCTTTGCTCGATCTGTCTACTGTATTTGACTTGGAATCGATGAACAAATGCTACATCTGAACATCGTACACAGCTACGCGTTGCAGTTTCCAGGCGTATAGGGCGGGTTATCCGATCAGCCGTTGTGTACAGGAACTTGTGAACGTATTGCTAACGGCTAGGAAACTAGGCGTGGCCTATATGATCTTTTTGAAGACATCTTACATGTCATCATACTTGAAGTCTATGTATGACGATATATATATATATATATATCTCCAGTATCTCACAAAAGTGAGTGCACCCCTCACGTGTTTGTAAATATTTGTTTATATCTTTTCATGTGACAACACGGAAGAAATGACACGTTGCTACAATGTAAAGTAGTGAGTGTACAGCTTGTGTAACATTTATTCGTCTAAACCGCTGGCAACAAAAGTGAGCACACCCCTAAGTGAAAATGTCCAAATTGGGCCCAATTAGCCATTTTCCCTCCCCGGTGTCATGTGACTTGTTAGTGTTACAAGGTCTCAGGTGTGTTAAATTTGGTGTCATCGCTCTCACACTCCCTCATACTGGTCACTGGAAGTTCAACATGGCACCTCATGGCAAAGAACTCTCTCTAACTTTATTTTTTGGAATAGTTCGACTGCGGTATACCCGTACCGTTCTCATCATCTGAGAGCTGTATCGCACGGTGTGAGCCGTCTCATTTCTCAGCATTTCTCAGCATCCGGATGACGATATTATATCATCATTAGACCGGAAAGCCAGCTTAGTGTGGATTTGATGAGCGATAGTGAGCTGTGTATTTCCCTGTGTGTTAGTCAGCAGAAACGTGCGACGGTTGTTATCTGTCAGCTTTTTCTGCGCGTTTGTCTAGAAACGCAGTCGGCTACAAACACAGCCACCGCAATGCTTTCTGCTTTTGTTTGTCCTATTTTTTTTTTTCTCGTCCTAACCACAATACTGCACCTCTCGCAACACTCACACACGCACACACGGTGCAGCTCGCGAGCTCTGAGATCTGTGGTTTCGGGTCAGACTCGGTGTGAGAGGAGACGGCTGGCTCGTGGGCCCCCGGTTCCATTTCTGCAGCTCTGGAGTTTCCGTGAGCTCACGACCCGGGCGTGACTTTCCTCCTCAGCGTGATGGCGTGGATGCTGAGGCGCTAGACAACGGTGACCCTAGACGAGACGAGCTCACCTCAGCTGGGTTTTGTAGGCGAGACACCTACAGGTGCATTTTTTTAAAAAAGAAAAGAATGCAGCCTCAGTCTTTGGAACTTTCTCAGATATTTAGCGATGTGGGCGGGGCAGCTGATGAGCCACGCCCAGAGCACCTCGACGACCAAAACTGACCTCGTGATGTAAACAAAAAGGACTGAAATCTGCTTCTCTTCACACTTTTCCCTTATTCCATCTCTCATTCTCTTTCTCATTTATTCCCCTATCCTGTTCTTCTTCGCCCCCTCCCCACTTTCTATCACTCTCTTCTTTGTCTTTCACTCTCTGTGTCGTTCTTTTTTCTTTCTCTCACCTCCTTTGACCCTGAACCCTATTTACTGCGCTCTCTCTCTCTCTCTCTCTCTCTCTCTCTCTCATTCTTTATCATTCTTGACATCTCTTTTATTTGTCTCTCCTTCTTTGCCTCTTTTCTCGCCTCTCTCTCTCTCTTTCTCTTGCACTTCCTGATTACTTCCATCTCTCTTTTATTTCTCTCCTGCTTCATCTCCATTTATCCTCCCTTCTCTCTGTCTCTCTTTTTTTTTTAAATTCTTTTTCTCTGTCTGTCTTTCTCGCGTCTCTCTCTTTTATCCTCCTTCTCGTCCGCCCCCCTCATTGTCCGTCTCCCTTTTACGCTCGCTTTCTCTTTGTTTTGAGAGTGCTCTTCTTTCTCTCGTTTTTTTCTCACCTTCTCGCTCTGGCGTCTTCTCTCTTTTCCATTATTCAGTCATTCTCACTGTTTATCGTTCTCGACGTCTCTTTTATTTCTCTTCTCTTCGTTTTTTATCTCCTCAGTCTCATCCTTTTCGCTCTTTCCCCCCCCCACCTCTTTCTCACCCTTCTCTCGTTATTAGCCTCTCTCGCACTTGCTCTTTAGTTTGTCTCTCTTCTTCTCACCTTTCCATTCTTCCTTCTCTCTCTCCAACTCCGTATTTCTAATCATTCTCAGCCTCTCGTTTATTTCCCTCCTTTTTGCTCTCTTCATGTTCCTTTCTCTCTTTCTTTTACAATTTTTTTTTTCCTCTTTGCCTTCCTTTCTTTCTCATCCTTCCCTCTTTCTTGCGCGTTTGACATCTTTCTTTTTTCTCATCTTCTCTCTGTCTTTCTCCGTCTTTATCTCTTGACACCGCTCTTCCCTTCTTCTCACCTTTCCATTATTCCTTCTATCTCTCACTCGCACTCGTTCTCGCGTTTATCGTCACGTCTCTTTTATTTCTCTCACTTTTTTCTCTTTTTTTTTTTTTACTTCTCTCTCTTCATCCTCCGCTCACACTCTCTCTTATTCTTGTTCTCTCTTTCTCTTTCCTGCATCTCTCTATTTTCCTCTCCTTCTCGTCCACCCCCTCGTTATTAGTCTCTAGACTTGTACTCGTTTTTCCTCCTTTTTCTCTACACCTGACTCCCACTTTTTTTTTTTTTTTTAGCTCGCTCACTCTTTCTTTCTTTCTTTCTTGTCTTCTCACTCGTTCTCTCTCCATCTATTTTCATCTCCTAACATGTCTTTCCCCCCCCCCCCCGCCGTTTTCTCTTCTTTCCATCTCTCATTCTCTTTCTCATTTATTCACATATCCTGTTCTTCTTCACCTCCTCCCCCCATTTTCTATCACTCTCTTCTTTGTCTTTCACTCTCTGCGTCGTTCTTTTTTCTTTTACTCACCTCCTTTGACCCCGGACCCTGTTTAGTTCTCTTTCTCTCTCTCACGCGCTCTCTCTTTCATTCTCTCTCTCTTTACATCCTGTGTATTTCTCTTTTTACTACATGTTCTACCGTTCCCTTACTGTCTCTCTCACTTTCTTTTTCAACATCTCTTTTACCGACTTTCTCTTTTTCCTCTCCATCTTCTCCTCCCTCTTTCTCTCTCTCTCTCACTCTCAATCACTCTTTCATTTTCCTTTACTCTTTCTGCGTTGTTTTTATGTGTTTTTTTTTTGCTTTTGCTTCTTTTGCTCTTCCTTAGTATCTCAAATTCTTTCTCTTTCTCTCTCTCCTTCCCTCATTGCATCTCTCCTTCTCTCTCGCTCTCCTGCGTTTTATCGTTCTCTCGTACATATTTCCTTTTCCCTCCTCTCTTTTTGTCTCTCTCGCTAGTTTTGTCTCATTCTCTTTCGCTTATAATCTCTGCGTTCATGATCCGTTTATCTCTCTCTCTCTCTCTCTCTCTCTCTCTCTCTCTTTTCCTACCTCTTTCACTCTCTTTTGCCACTCCTTCTTCTCTCTGCCTTTCTTTGCATGTCTCTTCTCTTATTTCCAGTTCCTCTATTTCACACCTTTCTCTGCACTTTCTCTCATTTCTTCCCTCGTCCTCTCTCAGCTTTTCGTTCTTTCATTTCCAACCTTCTCTCGCTCTGTCATTCACAGCAGACTTTACTGTCAAGCCTGCGTCTGCGTCTGCGTCTGTATGTGTGTGTGTGTGTGTGTGTGTGTGTGTGTGTGTGTGTGTGTGTGTGTGTGTGTGCATGTACGGAGGCCAGAAGCGTGACTGTTAGTGGAGCGGAACCAAACGGCTCAATTCAACAAGCACACACAAGGAAGCAAACCAACACACACACACACACACACACACACACACACACACACATGTGCACATGCTGAAAGCCTCACCACATTGCCATGAAAATAAAAAGGAAAAATAAATACACGCTGTTGTGTGTGTGTGTGTGTGTGTGAGGACCGTTAGTGTAGTGTAATCTCGGCATGTCTAACGCTATAAACGCAGGGCACATTTAATTCCAGTATTTCCATACTGTGTGTGTGTGTGTGTGTGTGTGTGTGTGTGTGTGTGTATATATATATATAATTAGTGTGTGTGTGTTTGTGATGCATGTTGACATGGAAAGTATGAAAACATGGTTGTCTTAGTGCTCCATAAGACACGTGGGTGTATGACTGTGTGTGTGTGTGTGTGTGTGTGTGTAGACCAGGTTTAGTGACGTTAGCAATAGACTAGCATACTAGCATTATCGAGGCTACTTTGCATAGTGTCTCTTTAACCAGTTCAGCTCATTTTGTAACTGGTTTTAACAGGATGGGTAGTAGCCTGAAATGGCTACCGTCGTCTGCAGTTAATACTGAATTGGACTAAACCTCGTGAACCTCATCATTTCCGATCTCCGACAAAGAAAACACCCCTGTATTCTTGTATAGAAGAATTTGTAAATACTGGTTGGGGGTTTTTTTTGTTTTGTTTTGTTTTGTTTGGGGCGTCTTAACTTCTAAACAGATTCGTGTGGACTAGGGACTGTGTATTACAGTGTGGTTAAAGCGATGACCGAGTGCCATACCAATACTATAACAAGCTGACATTTCTTTCTCTCTGCCTGTCTTGTGCAGGGTGTGTGCGGTATGTCCGTGGATGAGCAGCCGGAGGGCCCGATGTACGTGTATGAGTCGACGGTGCACTGCTCCAATCTCCTGCTGGGCCTGAACGAGCAGCGTGAGCGAGGTCTGCTCTGCGATGTCACCGTGCAGGTGGAGGGCAAGCAGTTCCGCGCCCACCGTGCCGTGCTGGCAGCCTGCAGCGGGTACTTCCTGCAGGGCCTGGTGGCACATGGTGACAACGAGCTCATCTTCACCATGCCCGATGAGGTACAAACGCACACAGTGGCCTGTGTAGGACCAAAACTACACAAACATGCATTGTTTATCCCCTGCAATGCCCAATTTTATATACATATATATATATATATATCTATGGTAAAGTGAATTGGGTTGTATATTTGTATATTGAATATACAAAACTTTTAGCGTCTAATGTAAATTTGTGTGAGAATGGATTTCCCCGTTGTCCTCGTGTTTATTTCTTTTGTTTGCATTGGAACAACACACACAAAAAAAAAAAACGCCAAATCTGAGACATCTGTGTGGAATATCGGAAAAGCGTCCCAGTATCACAATTCATTTGTTTTTGCTGTAGACGGAAGACATTTGGGTTTGAGATTGGAAAAAAAAAAAAAAAGAGAGAGAGAATATGAGAAGAGAGATTAAGAAGTTTAGCTTTTATTTCCTGATATTTATATGTCGATGTGTTAAATAACAAAAATATTGGAACGTGTGACCGACGGGTGTTTCTCGGGGATTCGTTTGTAAATCTGCAGGCCACGGAACATTACCAGGGTAGCGATCCGGCAGGTCGGGAGGCACGCGAAAGGCCCTGGTCCCCGAACAGCTTCCGGTGTCTCACGTAGCCAACAATATTCAATGCTGATAGATAGATAGATAGATAGATAGATAGATATAGCGAACTTAATAATATACAAACAATAACGTATTTGAACGAGCGCATTAATGTAACTCCATCATTCATCATGGTATACATGGTATATAATGTTATTTTCACCTTCTTTGTTGTAAGCTGCAACGTGTGGTTCGAAATGCACCTTCACACAAACTCAATGTACACGGTGCCTACACGCTAAAACCAGGAAACACATTTCACTGGCGTCTCCGTGTCACACGAGTCTGCCGAGAGCTCATTAAAATGCGTCGTTATCACACAAAAGACGTGTGTCTTAGACAGTGTTGCTTTTCGTTGTGCTGCTAACAAGGAGGTGGGGGGAGACGATCTTCAGTAAGATTCATCCCTTTCTGGAACAATCATCGGGACACGAGCTAACGTTCGCCGTCTTGCAGAAGGAACCTCAGGGAGGCGGATCCCTGTGAAGTATCCCCTCTCGTTTCATGCCGCTCATAATTTATTCTTCCCGTTCTCCGACACCCAGGTGCGAGTACGGACGACGGGGGGGGGGCGGAGAAAAGCGGCACGTGATTGGGTGGGGAGGGTTGGGACAAAAGACGAAATCTCAGAGAGCTCGTCTTCACCTCCATCACAGTGTGAGAACGGGATATTTTGATGCTGAAACACAGGAGCCCACTCTAGCCCGAGTTGAAAAGTGCAGTCAGACGTTGTTCTGTTCTCAGTGGGTGTCGGGAATGAATATTTTACTGCTGGGGAGGAGTAACGTTGAATGTTCAGAGGTTCGGGTTCCTCTGCGTGGAGAGTTTGAACCCCCTGAGCTGCCTGAGAGACCGTGTAGGGCTCGAGCGAGACCACATTCTGCTGTGTTTGGAAGTTTGAAATCAATGAAACGTATTTTAGTATGCTCCTTCTGAAAAAACAATTTGGTTGTATGTTCTGTATGACGTAAGGGATAAAACGTGGGATATGCAGTTTTGGGAAAATAATCAGTGACTGGGTGGTGTGGTGAAGCGGCGTTACCGGTACCACACCAAAGTTCATTATTTTTCAACAACAGCAAGTGTTTTATTCCTCTCATACCACAGCAATGGAGGCGCACGGTGGCTTAGTGGTTAGCACGTTCGCCTCGATTCGCACCGTGGCCCTGTGTGTGCGGGGTTTGCATGTTCTCCCCGTGCTGCGGGGGTTTCCTCCGCGTACTCCGGTTTCCTCCCCAGTCCAAAGACATGCATTGTAGGCTGATCGGCGTGTCTAAAGTGTCCGTAGTGTATGAATGGGTGTGTGAGTGTGTGTGTGATTGTGCCCTGCGATGGATTGGCACCCTGTCCAGGGTGTACCCCGCCTTGTGCCCCATGCTCCCTGGGATAGTCTCCAGGTTCCCAGTGACCCTAAAGAAGGATAAGCGGTATAGAAGATGGATGGATGGACCACAGCAATGATTATTTTTATTATATTATGTATTTAGCAAGGTGGTTTAGTGTTTAGCATGTTTGGCTTGCACCTCTGGGGGGGGTTCCTCTGGGTACTCTGGTTTTCTCCCCAGTCCAAAGACATGCTTTGTAGGCTGACTGGCATTTCAAAATTGTCCTTTGTGTGTTAGTGTGTGAGTGATTGTACCCTGCGATGGGTTGGCACCCCGTCCAGGGTGTCTCCTGCCTTGTGCCCAGACTTCCCTGGGATAGTCTTCACGCTTCCTGCGTGTTCCCTGTGTAGGATAAGCGGTACAGAAAGTGGATGGATGGATGGATGGATTATCCATCCCAATTTTTACTGGGATTAGGTTACACCTACTTTGGGTTTAAATTGGAGTATAGATACAGATTTGAATCATTTGATTGCCGTACACCACCCCTAATTTTGTATTATGGGAATTTATGCTATAAGTGGATGTGGATGGGTTCTCTCTCTCTCTCTCTCTCTCTCTCTCTCGCTCGCTCGCTCCATTAAAGATGTACAAGTTCAGAGATGTGTGTATTATATTCGGACTCGCAGAAAACCACAACCTACGTGTTAGAAAGATCAACCGAAGGCTGGGAAAAAATATCTACTGCAGATGTAACGCGAAACAAAAGACCAAAGACCAAAATCACCCCTCCCCATCATCCTGCCTTCATCTCTCTCTCTCTCTCTCTCTCTCTCTCTCTCTCTCTCTCACTCGCTCTCTCTCTCTTCTCCGAGATGACCTTGTTTATTGTTGAACGGAAGGGGCCGCATTGGACTGGTGACATCATCGGTGTTAGCCAGAGTGTGTTTAGCACAGAGAGAGAGAAAGAAAGAGAGAGAAGCTATTAACCAGCTCTTTGTTAGAGTCTGAACAGAGGCATGAATTCTTTTTTTTATTTTTTTTATTTTTTTTTGCAGACTTCTGTGGGATTCTCTGTGATGTTATACAACCAGGTTTATGGAGGTTCGACATACGACGTTCGAGGCAGATATATACTACATATAATATGCATATAACATGGTATAGAATATAGGGATGTAGTTAGATTGGATAATTGTAATACACAACTTGGGCTTATTGTTTAGTGTCATTAAAATATTTGAGTGTTTTTACTCTTTTGTTTGCTCAGAAAGTGTTGGTTAATGGGAAATTACAGGGAAATTATAGGTTTGCATTGATACGGGGACGTTTTCCGAGAGGAGATCCAGTGTCAGTGCTTCGTAACGGTCAGATGTAAAGATGTAACTTTTCCGACATGGGGAAAGTTTTCAGGACCGAGAGCTTCCCGTTTTCTCGGTAACACGAAAACACGTCACGTTTTCGCCTTATCAAGCTCACGAAAGAGGGTAAAAATGGTCTGTATGTTTTTAGCCGCTGTAACAGGAACTTCATTTTGTTTCAGAGACGGTCCGTAGCATGAATTGTAACAGTATAAGGATAAAAAGTATGACATGCTGTTCTTTAGTAAATGAAACATTGAAATCATCAGCAAGTTGATGTAGTATAAGAGCAGTAAAACACTTCAGGGTGTACTGTTACGCATTCATGAGGCTTGTGATTGATTCCAGGCATTTGCTCTTAGATAGAGAAAGCGATAAGAGAGAAAATGTGTGTGTGTGTGTGTGTGTGTGTGTGTGTGTGTGTGTGGTGTGCCGCAGTCAAAGCTACTTGGCTAAGCTGTGTCACTATGATTCAGCAGTGTTTGAGTGTTTGGGGTGTGTGTGTGTGTGTGTGTGTGTGTGTTTGTGGTGGTGTGAGTGATTCAGCACTGGAACTCTACATACCAACGGCCACATGGATTCCATCACCGAAAACACACACACACACACCCCATATTGTTTTGACACAGGGTTTTAACTCTGTGTTACTGTAGTAAAAGAATGCGGTGTCTACACCCAACCCTGAGTTTAACCTCGTTAACCAACAGGAAAAATTTGCCCACTTTTACGTTTATATGAAAAAATAAATCATATTTGGTGGGTTGTTTTTGTTTTTTTTTGGAATCCTGTTAAATAGAGGACAATAAAAAGAGCAAAACATGTGCACACAAACAACACAACCACCATCTGCAAGGCCAATGCAGTGAGCAAAGTAAGGGAGTTCTCCATCCTGTGATTTAGTTTGCATGTTCGATCTGCGCGTCTAAATCATCAAACCCTTGTCTCGGACCGTTCGGTATCTCAAACCGGTTTGCTCGTGCGGTTTCTGGCGTTGTATGACACGCTGCTGAGAACGAAAATGAACAAAAGGAGGTCACTGAGCCCCGTCTTGAAGCGGATTCACGTTCCTTCTCAGCACGTCGTTCAGTCATGGGCATGGCTTTCAAATTTCAAAAAAGCTGATCCCTGCGTTAGAGAGGATTCGGACGATTGACACCGTTTCATTTTGTGTGTTTCGAGTTCGCCGGAGCTAGAACTTCAATCACCAGCTCGTCAGTCTTAGCTAATCATCTGAACTAGGTATCTCGTTCACAATAGTATATCGAAGCAGCAATGGAGGATCGATGACTGTAACTGCTGAAACACACACACAAACACACAGAGGTCTGCAACTTTCAAAGCGTTACGTTTCACTACGTGCTAGTAATTGTACGTTACAGACAAGCGAAGGGAAGCGCATTTTTTTCAATTTGTGCCATGTTGAAGTAATTATCGCGACGCAGAGATGTGTTTAGACTTTGCATATTTTAGCTCCCGCAGGTGTAAAGTGACACAGAGGTGCACGGGAAGAGGGGAAGAAAAAAAAATTTTAAAAAAAAGCAGCATCACCTTTTACATTAGCCCTAAAACTGAATTTTCTCTGGGAAGTGGCAGGATGAGGTCTCACTCACCATAATGTGGCGTTTCACTCCTCCATCTTTGATTTAATCTACATCTTAGTTTGGCAGACTTTCTTTTTTTATATATATATATATATATATATATATATATATATATATATATAACTGATTGTAGATGTGAGGCAAAGTATCTGAGCAGCAAAATAACTTGTGAACGAATCATTCTTTTGTAACGATTCTTTTCAATGAATCGGACCACCTGGTTCACAAGTGGATCTGATTCAAACATTGTGTGGTGTCCACACAATGTTGGTGTTTTAGTGGTTTAAAAACATCTCGCTAACAATCTAACTGTTTTAACTCATTACAATCCTTCAGCCCTGACTACATACATACACTTGACTCAGTCACTGAGTCGGAAGAGTGAATCGATAAAAGAGTCGATCCCATAAACTACTCCGAGGTTAGGCTACGTGGAGAGTTTGTTTATTAAGGTTATAGAGGCTATGACGAAACTAAAAACGTACATGTATTCACATCTCACACACTTTCTTTTTCTTTTTTTTTTTCTTTTTTTTTTTTTAAAGTGATTGAATCAAACGTTTGATTCTTTGAAAAGGTTCAAATAGTAATAAGATTCAGTAAACTGAATCAAACAATTGAATTACTAACTAGTCAGGAACTGTCCTTGTTGTTGCCTTTGGCTGTAAACTCACAAGCTTTTGTTCTGTAAAACAGACAGCTGAGCTGCCAGAGGATTTATGTGCTAGGCATGAAACGTTGAAAGTCGCTGACTTGTCAGCCTCGCCCTGAAGCACCTTTCATTACTCATTAGCTGAGGTATGGACGTGATTAGCGCCGCTGTTGATGACGAGCAATGAGCGTGGGGTTTTCGGAGGAATCCGAGGCCACGACTCGGTCAAACCGAATAAAGACTAATCCTTTCCTCCAGTCTGTTTGACACCCAGGCCTTATTTGGCAAAGACGTTGTAAGGGCTGAGGATTTAAGGGGTGTTGAAAAGGTAAATGTTAGGCAGGTATTAATGGTTGTCTCACACACACACACACAGAGACAGTCACATACACACATAAACAGGTTGCTTAGTGGGTCAAGAGCTGTAATCCTAAAGATTGAAGCACACACGTTGTTATGAGTAAAAAGGACAATCTGTAACAGGGACATTCAGGCTGTCAGGGCTGATAATATAATATTGATATCATGTTAAATTACCTCATAATACACTTTTCTGAGATATTTTTGCATGTAACGTGATGCTGTTTTATAAAATTTGTAAAGCTTGTTTAATAACTCACTGCAGGTAACTGATGTGAAAGAATCATGCACTAAAATTAATTTTAATTAATACATTTATTGGGGATTTTCCCCTCATTTTCTATGTGAAATATTTGCCGTTTATTATCGATTTAACATCGATGAGTAAGTTGAGAAATCTTTTTTTTTTTTTTTTACCGGACACAAACTAGAGCTAATCGGAGGAGGCGGACATCTTGATCACTTCAATGAAACACTTTAATGTTCATCCGGTGATTAATACTAGCACTGAATGTGACAGCAGTTTCATGCTGCACTCGCACCTGCGCTTTCATAAATCATAACGTATTTAGACTCTCGATCCTTCCATACAACAGCATAAGCCTTTGATGAGGCGCTTGTTTAAAACGTTACCGTTTTGTTTTGTCTGCAGCACTGAAAGTGAACAAACAGTAATAAAACATAAGAAGGTGCAGGTATTGAAAAAGCTGCAGTGTTTATGTACAGAGTGAGCGCAGGAGACAGATACAGCATGAGTGAGAGACACAGGTGACGAGAGAAAGAAGGACTAAAATAAAGAAGAGGGAGAAATGAGGATGGAGGCGTCTCACACACACACACACAAGCTGCGAGACAGGAAGAACGTGTTTTTCTGCTGAAAGCAAAACCAGCAATAGTGTGTTTCAGAGAGTGCGACCCCTTGTGAAGTCTCCAGAGACACAGAGGAAGTCCTCGTCTCGGAGACGCCGAGGTCGCGACCTCTCCCCGTCTGTATCTCTGTGGTAAATCTACAGTCTGTTGGGATTATTTTTTACGCTTTGATTTAATCCACAAAGAGAGCTAAGTCTGACCCCACCCCCCGGAGCAGTTTAATACTGTGTGTGGATTGTGCTGTAAACACTTCATTAAAAGGGAAATCGCATTCCTGAACCAGTTTCATCATGTGGTATTATTGTCTTTTGTTACAGCTTTTGAGCAGATTAAGAAAGCTACCCCCAGTGCAGGGACGTAACCACCATAGACATTGAGGGGGACACCCCCCACCCCCTACCCCGATAATCAGATATGGCCAAATTATCCACACACACACACCCCCCTCCCCACCAGTACTTGACATTTTTGACGCTGCACTTAATTATGCACCGCTACATACGTTGATCGGATGACGAAAAGTACAAATAAATAAATAAATAGATTTAGGCTGGTCTGCCTCGGTGGTCTAGCGAACGCTCGTCGATGTCAAAATGTTTGAGACGGCCAATCAAATCAAAGACGGCAGAACCCGTGCGCCGCTCCAGCTTTTAACAGTGAAAGAGCGCGAGGTAAGACGTAAGCCGAGTAGCTAAAGTGTCATATCAGACAACTATTTTACGACAGAAACGTTCTGTCCAGGGATGCAGTCATTGCCGTGATCCATGTAATGTAACGCGTTACTGTCGACGTGACGAGACAAGACACGTTAACGGAGCCGTTTTCAGTATAACAGACCAAAGATGGATAAGGAACGGGCGCCTATTGTGAATGCGTGTAATAAACGTGGTTACCTGGCAACCTTTCAGTAAATTTCCTTATCTGAGAAAATGATTCATAAAACTAAAACTGGGAGAGTTCTCATCCTCCGACTTAAACTAGAGCAGGGTAAGACTAGTTCTAACCCCAACCCAAATACTGTTACTTTTCATCACATAACAGAAGATCCCCCAACACACACACACACACACACACTCTTTTTCCACTCTTATTACAGCTCTATTCCATAAAATGGCAGAAGATCGTGATCACGAGCGTTAAAGATGCACTATAAAGACCCCGTAAAATCTATACTTCTCCAAGCGTCCATGCGAGAGCTTTGTGTCGTACAGATGCTTTTATAGTAGAGCTGTTTAAACATGCTTCAGAATTCTCCTTTTGTGTTGCACTGAAAACAGCATACAGGTTCGGAACAACTTGAGGTTGAGTGAGTCGTTTTGTGTAAGTAATTTTATCTGGATACCTTGACAGTCATATCGTTTCACAGAGATATTATGACAATAATGAAAAGACCATCAAATGATATGAATTTTGAAAAAAGTTGTCGCAGTATATACACCGTGGAAGTTTTGTAATTCATATTTGGTCTGCTCTACTGTTGGGAACTTATTATTCACTATATCTGTGCATAATAGGATGAAAGGCATGCCTGGGGGTAGAGCGTGAGTACATCGGAAATATAATAAACCATCGAATCTAACTTGTTTTGGTATTGTAATACACACTGACCTTACTGGGGTTATTTTGGATCGTAAATATAAAGGCCTTACATAGAGAACTAAAAAGGACCATTACATTTGTGATATATATTATATCTATATCTATATACTTATCATTAGAATTCATCTTAATGAGTGTGCGGACTTTGTGATAGGGGTTTGTTCATCGTTATAAGCTTATAATCTCATCGGGGAAAATGCGAACGAGTTTTATTGTGTCATAAACTATAAGCCTATCAGCTTCCAGTATGTAAATGATGAGGAAAGGTCGTGTGTAGGATTTGGACATTTGAATATTAATAAACTGTGAATTGATCCAGATTGATATGTTTGACAGTTTGATGAGTGGCATTGTAAGAAAATGCTAAAAAAAAAAAAAAAAAAAACGCTACCTGTGCCCCAACTCTACATTTAGTATGAATTGTTATAATTTGGAATTCCTGAATTCCTGGAATTCCTTTTTCTCTAAAAAAAGAAAGGGGGGGGGGGGGGGTTGGGGGGTAAAAGCGGTTATCTAATGGAATAATTCATTAATAAAACAGTATGTAAAGCAATTCATTATTCAATAAGGGAAAAATGGTGTTTACAATACTTGCATGGGTTAGCACTGACCACTTTTAAAAAAAAAACAAAAAAAAAACGTATATACTGTATTTCACGTTCGTGAAATTTGTAATATTGATTAGTTACAGTCAGTCGCTACAAATGAAAACGCTGCGATTAGATAAGGTGCTAAAAAAAATAGGCTTCTGGGTAATGACTTTAGAAAAAAAAACAACCATTTCACATTCCACATAAACAAAAAGATTATTGGCAGCTATACCGCAGATCAGATGAGAGTTTTTCGTGATTGTTGCGGGCAGAAACGCTTGATTTTGCGGCATCTTTTTTTCAAACTTTGCCAAATTTCTATGTTTTTTGTGCTTTTTGTTTTTTTTGTTTTGTTTTTTTTGCAGGAAAACTACGTGAATTGGCGAAATTGCAATCACAAAAGAGTTTTGCAGGGTCCTTCACAGTGATGTTTGTCGGTAAATGAGACCTTTCAGCTGTACTCATGTTCGACACACGTGTAGCGAAGGGCGCTTTGGCTGAATGTGCGACGCGATGACGTCACATGACGCGTCTCGGCCCAAATCTGCGGAAAACTGTGAAAAATTCGCCGCGTTCCCGTCGATTTTACGTTCGTTTCTGCAATCGCACAAACCGTGAAATCCTGCCGGCCGTCGGCTGAACTGATGTAAACACATTTTGAGACTCAAAGTACAACGTCGAGTTGATTTTTAAAGATTCTAAGTCTTGTTTCTTGCTCGTGCACTGTACTTCGTATACTGATCGGTCTTATCGTGCAAATTTTCTAGCCCTATTTAGCTCTGTTTTATTATGTAGCATACTACAAGTACACTTCTTGACCTACTGAGCGTTGGACAGTTGTGTCGTTTTGGGATCGGAAAACGTGTGTGAACTCGCAGTGATCCTGCACTAAATGCACTTCTTCTGGAAGATTCCAAAAATAGTACATGAGACACACTTTATCGTGTCTGGATTTGAAGTCTAGTCATGTTAGTCAGCAGATTTCGTGTCGCTACGATCTCCCGGTGCTGCTCTGTGTGTGTGTGTGTGTGTGTGTGTGTGTGTGTGTGTGTGTGTGCACACTCAGCATCGTTGTCATGCATGCTTTTGACTCGTTAGCATTCATGACATGCAGGAATTCTCCCGAGCGCATTTGCATCAATTAGACATCTCTGCTACAGAGGGCCAAAGGGGTGATGTAGGAGAATGGAAGAGTGCAAGCGTAAAAGTATGTAGAGTGCTCGGGTATCGGGTGAGATGATTGTGACTCTGTGTGTGTGTGTGTGTGTGTGTGAGAGAGACAGACTTGGGGGTCGACTGCAGTCCATGACCTGCTTACGGAAGGGGGTTATATTGGCGGGGTTTCTGCTTGTTTTGTCAGGCTGATTGAGGTCTCTTTATATTATTTCCTGCTATGATATGACCACTTAGACAAAAAGACAAAGAGAGAGAGAGAGAAAGAGCGAGAGAGCGAGAGAGAGAGCAGGTCTAGATTAGAATAAATGACCCAGATCTGTCACGCTGATATATGGGGGTCTTTGTGTACGTATAGTATTCGCTGTTAAGAGACCGCCGCTTCATATGTCAAAGTCGTTCTATTAATGAGCCACACTTCCTTAATTTCCACACGTTCCTTCAGTGATCATCTTTCATTTCCTCATTTTCTCTCTACCGCAGTGGCCTTTGTGTCTCTCTATCGTCACGCTTTTATCCCTCTCGCTATCTCTCGATCCACTACTCTTCCTTCATTCCCCATCTCTCTCAGTTGGTGTGTCTGGATAGGAAAGGAGAAATGTGTGTGTGTGTGTGTGTGACACAGATGGTGCAGGCTCCATAGTGATGTGCTGCTGTGGGCTGCAGCTGCTGATGTCAGCTGAAAGCAGATCCAGCGTGCGCTCAGCACTTTTGCTCACCGAGAGCGAGATAGGATAAAAATGAAAGATAGAGAAAGAGAGACATAACACGTTAGGATCTGTCCTGATTTCCCTCTTCTTCTTTTTAATCCTTTCTTTTTCTGTCGCCGTCGCACTGCTAGCACGATCGTGTGTGTCCAGTCAGAGGCTCTTCCCTGCCCCCTTTCCACCCACATGCTCATGCATGTACGCAAACACACACACACACACACACACACACACACACACACACACACTTCCATCCCCCCACCAGAGATTACGAGTCAGCAGCTTCCTCTTAACAATGACTGATCACTGCTGCTGCTTTCTCCCTGCCTGCATCTCTCTCTCTCTCTCTCTCTCTCTTTCTCTCTCTCTCTCTTTGCCAGCTCCTACAGTTACCTCCTGGAAGCCAGACAGCCCTGCCCGTCTCGCTGCTCTTTATTGCCCGTGATATGTGTTTAAGCCTTAAAATTGTCATGTACGTCGGAAAAATCCTCCGGCACGCTGCCGTGCTGTGATCTCTACTTTCAGCAGTGAATTTACAAACAGGACTGAATGTACTATTAAAGTCCTTCCATAATGACATCATCCCAACCTACTCTGTTTCTCTCCCTCAGACACACACACACACACGCACGCACAGACATATATTACTTGCGCTCCTTTGTTGGTATCCAGCATCGCATCGCAGATTTGCAGAAGTCTGTCTTCATCAGATGTCGTCGTGCGCACAGGACGTGTGCAAAGCGTGGAGGATTTTAATCGAACGGTGTCACGTGGAGCGGTTCAGAATCAAGATTTGTTTCCTATTGTATATTGCTGGTGCTCGTGTTGATACAAGCTACTTGTAGGCAGTTAAGTAACGAGTTACTTCCGATTATCGCTTACATTATAGCGGCTATAAAACTTTCTTGAAGTTAATCTGGCGGAAAGACAGGAAAGACTTCTAACCATTTACGAAGCACTGGCACTGGAGACTCCTTCCGTAAATATTACACAAACATCTCCTTACAGAAAAGCTTTGTCTTCGCACCATGTTATACCACTTTCCTCGTTAAATAACAACACGTTTTTAAAGCCGTTAAATGTCGAGCATCCGCTATACAGGTGCCCCGATGAGATCTCAAACTTGTGAACACAGCAAAAACATGAGGTGTGTTGCCAATTCTCACTTTCTGAGTCTAAGTCAGTGCATTGGTGCTATTTCTTGTAAGAGGGTATAGGAAAACGTTTCATAATTGGAACCATGTCAGTTTTTTTGAAAAGGACCAAAACTTGTGAGTTATTAATCATTAATTGCCCTTAAGTCGCATTATGTTGTAACAACTATTAGTTTGTAACTAAAGCCAAATTAATAGGAAAGGCATGCAGTTATGAGAGGGAGGAATTTATGGTATGTCTGGATTTAAGGGGTTAATTTCGGGCACGGTAATAAGAAAATATCAGGTAGCTCCTTTCCGTTACTATTTGTTAGTTACAGTTACATTTATATATATATATATATATATATATACATTTTATAGACACTCAAAGTGCTTTATATGGTATGGGAGGGGGAGGGGGGATCTCGATCAACCACCACCAGTGTGTAGCATCCACCTGGATGATGCGACGGCAGCCATAGTGTGCCGGAACGCCCACCACATACTGTGGAGAGGAGAGGAGAGTGATGTTCCCAATTCAGGGATGGGGATTATTAGGGGGTCATGATAGATAAGGGCCTAAGGGGTATACCCCTACTCTTTTACGATAAGTGTCCTGGGATTTTTAATGAGCACAGAGAGTCCTCAGTTTAACGTCTCATCCGAAAGATTTGCTGTGTACATAGCTATGTGTCTTTGAAGGATAGGGGGTTTTTTTTTGCTTAGCTAAGTACATTTTAAGTAGTTTATCCAGCTGGTCATTGTTGCAAATTTGTGTGTGTATATGGGTATGTGTCCTCTCCTGGCGTAAGTGTTGTTTAGACACATATCTCTGCAAATGATTCACCAGGTTCAGGCATTCCCTTCAGCCTGCATCTGGCTTTGTACTCCATCCACATTTGCATGTTTTTCCACATGGAAAAAATTCACACACGACAAACGGTGCCGTTTATGGTGCTTAATCATTCCAAATTCAGGCTCTTGAGGACAACCAGCCAGAGTATGCTCGCAATTCAGGGAGCCTTCCCTTGCACGGCTCTTTGTGTAAACAATAGATCTAAACAGTGAGTTGAAGACGGCTTTCTCCAGCACTATTCAGAACAAAGTGTTTCTCCAGTGCTCTTGAGAGTCTGTACTGAGATAAGTCACGTCGCCAGATTTTATGTCACCCCGGCAGAAAAAAGAGACTGCTTTGTGCATGGAAACAATACTGGCCCAGATCAAAGTTGAGTCATTGCAATACTCCACAGAGTAGAGAAGAACACCTAGTAGTGTGTGTGTGTGTAGCTCACAGGCTTAGCGCTGGGCCAAAACATGACTCATAACTCAGACAGGCAGAGCCAATGTCAATTTTATTGTCATATAGATCGCACACGTTTTTATGCTTTTACTATATATTGTTTCCCAAGGTTATGGTGTTACACGAGACATGATCGATAATTCAATTATGAGCATCAATGATGTACCTTCAAGAGGGGCAACAGCTTCTCATTGGGTCTATACGTAGACATGTACAATGTAGTGTAAGGCTGCAAGTGTTTGCAGTCTCAGACATTTCCTTAATGACCAGCACTAGGTTCAAAGGGCAGGCTTCAATCTCTGTCCTTCCCTCTCTTCATCCATCTCTCCTGCCCCATGCATTTGGGCTGACAGTACCCAGACAGTCCCATATGGTCCTGTGCTCCTTGCACTGTCATACCACCAAGGCTAGGCAGGAGGCACCATCTGTTCAGCCAGTCAGAAGACGAAAAAGGCCAGCTCAGGACAAAAAATAGTCAGTCTGGGACAAGGGGTGGAATTTGGTTGATTGTTACCTGCTGGTCTGCTGCTACTATTTTTGGCCATTTTATACTGTAGAACATTCACTGCTGACCAAATCTAAGATTACTTTTTTTGTTTATGGTCATTAGAGCTGTCAGTTTGCCTCTGCACACTCCAAGTGCCTAGAACAATGGCATTGCTGATAGTATCATTAACATTTTCCACTGTGTTTTGTGTGTGTGTGTGTGTGTGTGTGTGTGTGTGTGTGCGCAGGTCACTGCCAGGGGCTTCGCTCCATTGTTGCAGTTCGCCTACACAGCCAAGTTGCTGCTCAGCCGGGAAAACATCCAGGAAGTGATACGCTGTGCCGACTTCCTGCGCATGCACAACCTAGAGGACTCCTGCTTCCGTTTCCTGGAGGCACAGCTGCGGAGTGAGGAAGACGGGGCCCTGCTCAGCCAAAAGGTGGCACCAGAGAGCAACCATTCGGAAGATGAGAGCATGCAAGCTGAGGCATCGGCCATGACAACGAATGCACCAGAGACTTGGGCCGCTTCTCCACGCTCTCGCCGCCATCCAGATGCCCTCACTGCTCTGCGGCGGCCAGACCATGAGCGGCTGGCAGTCAACGCTGACTTCCCAGATGGCCAAGTGGACTCAGAACAGCAGGTCCCCTCGGATCTGCCACGTTTCCCCAAGTACAGGAAGTACCAGTGGGATAAGCACAACAGCAATGAGAGCTCCTCACATACCAGTAGTACCTCAGGTTTCCCAAGCACATTGCTCAGCGGGCCAGCCGTGACTCACATCAAACAGGAGCCGCAGGAGGGCGAGGACGAGCCCATCACACTGGGTCTGTCAGGCGACGAGGATGATGGCAGGGACAAGGACAATGGCACGGTCGACATGGAGTTGGATGGCAATGGACTGCATGGTCTCTTCAAGCACGGCATCTCTGAATTGGCCAACACTTCCCAGCAGCTTAATTCCAGCAGACTGGCCTGTGCCCAGGTCAAAGCAAGCACTCAGGGAGAGCACAAAAATGACTACAGGCCTTCACAGGTGCCTGTGGCCTTCCCCAAAGATGCTGACAGCTTCTCCACGGGACTGTCTGTGAGGCCGGCGTCCTGTGATGGTGTATGTAAGCAGGATACGGAGTTAGACCGGCGCAGCGTCATCTTTTCGTCAGGAGCCTGTGAGCAGCTGCCCACACCTGCCCATTCCTACCCAGGCAACAACTCCCATGACAAGGAGTTGGCCAACCACCTGCCCAAAGGACTGTGGTTTGGAGGCAGCCAGTCGCTGCCTAGTTCGCAGAACTTTACCTCCGGTGCTGCTTCCGGTGAAGTGCCGATGCTCCTGTGCCGCCAAAGGCCCAACACCAGCTGCCCTGTGCCCATAAAGGTGTGCCCACGCTCACCGCCCTCCGAGACACGCACCCGCACCTCCAGCTCCTGCTCGTCGTATTCCTATGCTGAGGATGGCAGTGGTGGCTCTCCCTGCAGCCTGCCCCAGTTCGAGTTCTCCTCGTCACCCTGCTCCAACATGACTCGTTGCATGCCAACTGACCCACAGGAACTGGGCACAGGTACTGACGCGCTGTTCGGCCCAGCAAGGCCAAAAATCAAGTGCGAGCAGGCATACGGAACCAACTCAAGCGATGAATCTGGATCCTTCTCTGAAGGAGACAGTGAGTCCTGCCATGTTCAGGAGCAAGGATCAGAAGTAAGTGATCTGTCTACTCTCTGTGGCTGATTTAATCTGTCAAGCAGACAGCATTAGTAACAAAACTAGTTCCATCACTGCTTAGATTATGGTTTTGCAAAAGTCAATTTACTGAGTGTTCTGTTCATCAGTTCCAACAGGCGCTTAGTCTCTGTTTGCCTCCTGCTGAACAGATGATTTACCAAAGTCCTGTGCAGTAATTTATGACGTGGCAATGAACAAAATAATGATAAGTGTGTCTGTAGAATGCCCTGGTTCAGATGTGATTTACAGTGATATTGTTATGCGGCTGTGAGCGCCTAGATATTTATCTGCAGTCTGTGAGACAGGTCATGTGAAGGTAAAGGCGTGTATTAGTGCTAACTCGCTCACTATGGCGCACTGGTCATGTGATGGAGTCAAGCGTAGGCTGAATAAAGCTTCACTCACGTTAACCGCACACACGCCATCGCGAATAAGTAGGCGGCTTCCCGATAAGCGCTCCGATTGGTCGACGCTCCATCTTTTATCCTGAGAGCCTGGGGATGTCAGATAGAGATAAAACGAGACAAGATGGATCTGTGGTCTTTTTCATAGCTTATGAACCTTCTTGTTTCTGATAGGTCTATAAATGTCCTCCTTAGCCATAAACCCCCCACATAAAACTGGCATGGCCTTTTTTTCAATCCTGCTTTTTCAGTTTGTCCAAACAGAACTCTCTCACCAGTCTCTGCCAAGTCAACAGTAATCTGGAGATTATAGGCTTGTTTACTTGTTCACGAGTCTGTGTTTGGGTGTGTGCGTGTTAAGGAGATGTTTGTAGGGCTGTTGCTTCTGTCTGGGTCTTGTGATTTGTCAAATATGATTTTACATGCCTTTCTTACTATTTGACAAAATACCTGAATTGTTGGCGTTCCACAAGGCAACTGCCGAAAAAGATCACAACCCAAGAAATATGCGCGCTGATGGTCTAAGGTTTGTGGAAGTGCACACAAGTTTTTCTCTTAACCCTTAAACGAACACCACTATTATCAAACACTAGCTAACCTATAAACTCCCTTAAATACTGCATGTTATCGACAATTACACAGTGATATTTTGATAGTTATGTGTCTTATACAGACACGGCGGTTCAAAACTACTCGTACACAGGTATTTTGTCCGACATTAGGCAGCTGCCTCACAGCTTCATGGTCCTCACTTTGATCCTGAGCTCAAGTTACTGTACTGTCTGTGTGGCGTTTTGTGTCCGTCTGGGTTTTCTCCGGGTTCTCGAGGTCTCCTCCAACAATCTTGCCAGTAGGTGGATTCGCTATGGTAAATTGCACTTAATTGAATGATTGTGTGTGGATTTGTGCGTGCATGTGACCCACACAAGGATAGGAATATCTTACAGTTTTGGTCTTGTGGGGACATTTGGCTGGTCTGCATGTGGAAAATTGCTTTTTCAAAAACTCCAGGTTTTATTTATTTATTTATTTATTTATTATTATTATTATTTTAAACTAAACAAGTCAAAAGGTTTCCTTTTGGTTCCCGATGTAAAGGTTATGGGTAGTTTTTGGTGTTGTATAGCATTTATTATCTACATTAATAGACAGATACGCCAATATGGAAGGTCCTCACTAGGATAATAAGACAAACGTGTGTATGTGTATGTGTATGCAGTATTTTAAACATGCAGGGGGGTTTTTTCTGACTAATGCCGATCACACAGCTGACTCACTATAAATTACAACATTGGTGCTTGTTAGTATTAGTGAGGACGACAGCAGCAGCTTTCTCTTCTCTCTCCGTCTCTCTCGTCTTTCTATCTTTCTCTCTTCCTCTCTATTTTTGTCTCTCTCTCTCTCTCTCTCTCTGTCCCCCCCCTTTCTTTCTCACTCGCTTTGCTGACACAGATGGATGACGAACCAATCCTCTCATTTTGCAGTAATCCACCTGACCAGGCACACAGTAGCTCACGCGTGCTGAGAGATCTAACACACAGACACACAATTTAAGTCATATAGTTTCTATCAAATTTTTTTTTTTTTTCTTTTTTAAATCAGCTCATATCGTTTCCGTCATCGTCTTATGAACTGTGCCTCCGCTGAACAATAGGCCATTCAGCTCAGAACTAAAACGGATTTGATCAAACCGCTGATTGATTAAAGAGCTAAAACTGGAGACGCATGACTCCTGCTCGGTCGGAAGATAAGGATGAATTCCTGCAGTCCGAACGGCTCGGGGTCGGTTTTGCGTGTAAGAGATTTGAGGAGAAGAAAAGGAAAGAGCGCTTTCGCATGATCGGACCTCGTGTAATCGTACGCGTGGGGGGCTGGGCGGAAGGCAGCTGGCACGTTGCCACGGCAACCGGAGCCCGTTAGAAATGAGGCAGCTCGTTTTGTCAGGTTGAGTCACACACACGGGGTAATGACCGCCGAGAGTGCATTAACACCACAGAAGGACACATGAACCTGCAAGTAATCTGCAGTTATTAGGCTTCCTAATTTTATACCTATCCACACACACACACACACACACAGCAATAACAGAACATCCATCTTTACCACATATTATACCACAGCAATTTGCAATACTAAGTTTTTTATATATATATATATATATATATATATATATATATATATATATATTTTTTTTTTATTAAGAACCACACTTCATACTTTTTATCCGTTTATAGTTATAGCCTATTTAATGCTGCGAAACAAGTTCACTCACATAAACAATTCCCTCACAATTCTTTCTCTTGAAGTCAATAAAACAAAAAAAAACCACGACAAACTTTGTCGCGTTACCAAGAAACTGGAAGACTTTCCCCATTTCCTCGTACAAAGCGCTGACACTGGAGACTCCTTCCGTGCATGTTAAACCGACATCTCATTACAGAAGGCGTCACCATATCAATGAATATACACTCGTCTTTGTTAAATATCAAGACCCTTTTATATGATTCTTTATGATTATCAGGTTTAGATCATGTGGCGTGTCCACCACACACCAAGTCTCTATTAATTAGCTGTTTCAACGGGGATATAAATCATTATAATTGAAAATCATAAGTTAGTATGATAGTAGATTTTTTTCACCCCCACACCCCCACACACACACACACACACACACACACTTACACCACCGCGCACCGTGTTCCTGTAAAGTTATATTATAGGGCTGTGGTGAATAATCAGGCAGATTAATCCACTGCGGCTTTGAGCATGCAGCTTTAAATCTCAGAATCTCCGAGGACTGGATTCTTTCACATCATCGTTGACCTGTCGTACACTCCCGGTCTGTCTCATTTCCCATCCCTCGTGCTCCTACATGCTCACTACATTACCTCTGTCACAAATCCTGTCTTATTTAATTAACTTTAATAAATAAATAAAAAATTTAAAGAATGGAAAGTCACTGTGATATGTACGGCTTATTAAAAAAAAAAAATGTAACCTCTCGTTCCCTGGAGGTTCTCTCTCTCTCTCTCTCTCTCTCTCTCTCTCTCTCTCTCTCACGCTGTTTCTCTATGTCTCTCAGCCTACTTTTCTATCAGGACCAGGAAAACGCACTCATACTGCCTCTGTGTGTTTATATAGCAAATGACAGGAGAGAGAGAGAGAGAGAGAAAGAGAGAGAGAGAGAGAGATCCTGAGGGAGACTGGGTGAAACAGTGCTTTAAAAATAGCACCACTGGAAACAAGGAGTTTAGCGAAGGAAGGAAGTTGTTAAAGTGTAGGCTCATGGGCAGGATGGTCATAGTGAGACAAAGCGCTAGATATTTTACGGCGTAGCTCCACAATTCAGCGTTTTATGGACTTTGCGAACGTTTTGCGAGAATTACCCCAAAAGTATAGGGTTTTGTCTGACATCTGTGGAAAAAAAATAAAAAATTCATTCAGATCGCCACTGAACACGAGTCGCTATAAGTTTTACGCCAAAATATTGCCACAAAACGTATAAAGTCAAAACGCTGCGTATGCTTTGATCTTAATGATGTGAAAACTCCACCAAAACTGTAATGAACATCACACCAAGGGATTCAACTCTTTTGTGAAAATTTTGCTAAAAAAGAGCGCGAGAGAGATTATTGAGGACTTGAAAGGTGGGACATTTTGATTAACTTTACCTTGGCCTGACAATTTATTTAAAACCGCCTGTATTCGGATTCGTTTTTGTGTTAGGCCGCGTTAAGACCCTTTATCTGATATGTTGAACTGTGCGTAATCATCGGTACGCTCTTAAAAATAAAGGTTCCGCAATGGTTCTTTACAGCACCATACAGGTACCAAGAACCTTCTTCTTGTCAAAAAGCATTTTTCATTGTATAGGGGTTCTTGAGTTGGAGATTAAAGAAGTGATTTTTTTTCGTTATAGGGTCTTCAGAGCAGTGTTCTTCAGGGTATCATCCCTTAGCAGGTTAACTGGGGCAGTGGTGGATTGGCGGTTAAGGCTCTGGGGTACTGATCGAGCGGTCGGGGGTTCAAGCCCTTGAGCATGGCCCTTAACCCTCTCTGCTTCAGGGGCGCTGTATCATGTCTGACCCGGTGCTCCGACCCCAACTTCCTGACATGCTAGGATGTCCGAAGCAAAGAATTTCACTGTGTATATGTATCTGTGATCGATAAAGACTCATTATCATTATAAGGTTCTTTGTAGAACTGGAACCTTATTTTGGTTCCTCACAGCACCAATGAAGGGTTTTTAGAGAACACGTGATAACATGGTTCCTTATGTCACTGCTGTGAAGGACCATTTCTGGGTTCCTTGAAGCACCGGTAAACAGATGGTTCTCCAAAGAACTTGAGAGTAAAGGGTTGTTCTAATTGGAACCTTTCTTTTTAAGAGTGTGTGGTGACGTTTTCTTTGAGAAGACGTCGATTTCACGTTTTCCGAGGGAGTTTCCGGTGTACCCCGGCTTCTTTGAACTACGTCCCACAACACCGAACCCGGCTTAAAAGTCGTGTCGTCCTTTAATGAATAGAAACGCTGGAATTGTTTGGCGCGTCGCTGCCGTGTAAGAGGAATAAAACGCTTCAGGACGACGCAGGTGTTGGAAAGTCATCAACTTCGAGTTCACACCAGCCCATCGTTGATGACCCCCCCCAAAAAAAACAAACAAAAACAAGCGCATGCGTTAAATATATACGTATGAACAGCATGTCGTAAGTGTTTAAAACACTTTTTACACTTATCTCGTTATAAAATCTCAATGGAATAGCAAACAGGAAATCCTGGGTTTATGTGTCTGTACATCAGACTGTGAGCGGTATCAATATCAGCGCGTGGGCGTGATCAGAAAGTGCTCACTCTTGCTTTTGGCTTGCAAGATAATTTAACCCCTTAAGGGTTGCTCGGAGGAAGTGAGCAGTGAAGTCGATACCTTGTTCTCGCTATGAGCCGACTGTGGTCTCGTTATTATTGTGCGACGACTCTTTGGGTAAAATCGGAAAACCGCACGAGGTGCGTGCCAGAGAGCTTGCTCTAAACGCAATTTCATCTCCCAGACACTGTCTCGACTGTCACCAGGGTTTAACCGCACGCATTCAAGACGATTTCGAGAGCTGTTAGGAGTTTTGTGTGTGTGTGTGTGTGTGTTTGTACATAGTTCTCTCATTAGTCATCCGCTGAGGAGAGATTCTGTAAGATTTTCTGCCTTGAGCTGAGAAATGTGGCTGAATAAAACAAACAGAGAAGTAAATCGGGACAAAATCTACCTGCTTTCCGTCCTCAGTCTTATCTGTGTCGCAGTGAGCCTCGTTACTGAAGAGTGAAACGAAACGCAGCTCATCTGTTACCGAACCCCGGGCTGATGCGACTCCTGAGCCTCAGACAGGTGTGTTACTTACGACCCCGTGACCTTTCTGGTCCTCCGCCGCATTCCCATAATCCCTCATTTGTCCGAGCTGTGCGAGAGAAATGGGCCAGGATGCTCGGAGTAACAAACGAGACCTAGTTTTTCAGTCTAGACCCATTTCCGGAGCGGCGCTCCTTTGAGAGAAGGGAACGCGAGCGTGTAGGAAGCGTGCGAGAATGCACAGCAGGTCTGAATCTGAGCGCCGCGAGTGTTCACTCTGTCATCTCTTGCACTAAATACAGACTTCCCTCTGACACCTCGCCCCACGTGTCCCCCACCCCACCCCACCCCCCGAAGTGAACTCATCGCTCCATTTCTCTCCAGTCCTAAGTCTCGCCTCGGAGGGCCGCCGGTTCTCCTGTTGCAGATTGTCGCAGCCTTTCGAAATGTTTTAGCTCAGATCGTATAACGGGGGGGGGGTGGGGGGGGTGGGGGGGGGGGAATTCCTAAAACATCGAGAACCAGCCACGCTTAACCTCTTATTATGAACACGTGGCCATGTGTAACAAGTTGTACATTTTCACAGAGAATTTGAATACGATTCGAGCTACTCGTCAGCTTCAAATGGAGTCCGAACCTGAAGCAACCCAAACGCTTTATCCTGTAGATTCAAAGTCTGCCCCAGTGCCGATCCACAAACCGGTAGAACCCAGAGAGACGGAGAACCCAGATGAAACCCACGTGGACACTTTGTTCTCTTTTCTCTCCTCTTCTTTTCACGTTCTCTCCTTCTCTTCTTTCTCCATCTTTCTCTGTCTCTCATCTGCTGAGGGAAGTTATCGGTGTGGGGCTTCAGAATACCTGCCAAATCAGGGTGTTCTTATCAAACAGACTCAGAGAATATATTCCTACTGTTTTGTGTACGAGTTTGTGTATGGATGTGTGTATGGATTTGTGTGTGTGTGTGTGTGTGTGTGTCATATGGTCAGGCAGACTGTGCCGCCATCCCCTGTAGCACCAGCTCGTTAACGGCATGGATTTGCATACTCATCCCCGCTAGTAATCACCCAGCAGGAGCGTGAATGAGAGATGGAGGAAGAAACGAGTGAGCCAGCTGTCTCTCCGCTTCCTGTAACCGGCTGCTGTCTGCCTCGGTCACACTGACAGATGGAGAGATGCTCACTTTCTGTTCTTTTCTGTACTCTCTCTCTCTCTCTCTCTCTCTTTTTTACTCTCATTACCTATGATGGAATTAGATGATTAAGGTGTGAAGTAAAGCTGAGATTTGTGGATCACTGCTGCCCTCTTGTGGTGGGAAAAGTGAACTGCAAAAGCTAAACGCGTAGGGATTTTGACTTGAAAGCAAATATCCTTTGGGGGTTTAAGAACAAAAAGGAGTCAGTGTCAGGGCGTTCACTCTCATTCCAGCTTGATATTTAAGAGTGTCGATTTTTACAATGGGAAAGTGAGTTTTGACAACAGAAAAAAATAATACTGCTTCCGTAACACTCAGACATTTGAGATAAGTCAGAATTCTTATTATTTTTTATATATATATAAAAAATGAGAATTTCAGTATACTACTGCTATCACCAAAATGTTATGCAGGGTTTTTATTTATTTTTTTGTTTGTTTCCTACCTGTCGAACTGAATGGTCTTCAGTATAATGTCGTTAGTGTTGCAGTCTAATTGAACATTTCCATGAAAAACACTTCTCGACAGCTGAGTTGTCCTTAAGCGTGAATAGTGCACTGTCTGTCGTTGTAGTTCATCAGAAAGCAACCTGAGAATTCATGATCCTGTTTGGGAGTCACGAGTCGGCTCATTAATAAGCTAAACCGAATGAATTGAATCACTGGAATTTCTCACCACTACGATGCGTCATGTAACTGGACGTAACTGTAACCGGATGAGACAGAAAACAGCCAATAATGGAGCTAAGAGAAAAGATGCCGCGTCAGTTTTGTTCGTGTGACGTTATAACAAGATTGTCCACAAAAGAGATATTTTGATTTGTGAACGTTATAAGGTAAACTCCAGTAATGCCAAATGACTTGCTTTAATGGTGACAGTCACATGTTGATGGGTTTGGTACGTTGCCGTGTCTCCGTCGTTTCTGGCACCGTCCTAATCGCAGCCCAGACTAATCAGCGAACACGTGTCTCGTTGCAGATCAAGCTTCCTTTCCCCGTCGATCAAATCACAAATCTTCCACGCAACGATTTCCAGATGATGGTGAAGATGCACAAGCTGACGTCAGAGCAGCTCGAGTTTATCCACGACGTGCGCCGACGGAGTAAAAACCGCATCGCCGCCCAGCGCTGCCGGAAGAGGAAACTCGACTGCATCCTCAACCTGGAGTGCGAGATACGCAAACTGGTACGTGAGGAGAACACCTCTAAATAATAATAATAATAATAATAATAATCATTTTCTGATTTAATTTCCCTACTATTTAATTTATAGTCCCATTCAAAAGTGTGAAAGATTTTTCAAAAGGCATTTTTAATAAAGCCTCCTGGATGAAATTGGTTTCTAAGACAAATCAAGTACTTTTTACTTTATTTTGTTTCGTGTTAAAATTAGATTGAACTTGAAGGAAAGCCTCCTGCTGCGACGTAAGTGATAACAGGAACTAACTTGTTTGTAACCGTAACTCTAAATGGATAAAAAATTTAAAAAATAAAAAATTATGACATATTCTTTAGCCCTCTACTTCATGAATGATTACATTTATATTAGAACATGGATTGTTATTACTTGAAGCAATAAAAATATATTTTAAAAAAATTTGAAAAGAAAGTTGGTCAATTGTTGGCGTATGTCAAAAATAACACAAAACGTATGAGATTACAATTCCGAGTGGGTTTTTATTTGTTTGCTTTGCTACGTAGGCCTGTTTCAGTTCATGAACGCACGTACTACAGTTCCACTATCGCATGTTGTTGCCATACGGCAACGCTGACATTTTACCATTTAACAGAATACTCCAAATATATAAACGTGTTTAAATGACGAAAAATAAACATTAGCTTATGTCAGATAGTGTTGCAGTTTTTTCCTTTAAGTAGTTTTGCCTAAATCTTGAAAAAGTCATAAAAATCCTGGTCATGTGACACGGCATTTTTCATGTCAGAGTTAAAGCCTGCCTTTTCCAGTTACACAGGAAAATAGTAGTTTTGTATTATTGCCTATCGAACATTTGGAGATGAATGAATTGTTGCCAAACGGTAACACCATGCAGTAAAGTCCAAAGTTGGGTCAATTTACGTATTTCATTTATATATATGTATATGTGTGTGTGTGTGTGTGTGTGTGTGTGGGTGGGCAGGTATGTGAGAAGGAGAAGCTGCTGACTGAGAGGAATCAGCTGAAGGCGTGCATGGGCGAGCTGTGGGAGAATTTCTCCTGCCTGTCTCAGGAGGTGTGCCGGGACGTCCCACTGAGCCCCGAGCAAGTCCAGTCTCTCCATCACTACTGCCCCGTCCTAAGGCCCACCTCTGACAACACCTCCCCCGCCCACCCGTCAGTGCCGCCCACCAGCATCGACCTCACCACCAACTCCAGAGCCGCCACGCCCGAACCTGAATTCGTCAAACCGCCTACTACAAACGACACGCACCAGGCACCAGCACCAGCCCAGTGTCACGTAGGGAATGGCGAGGGGGAGGAGACGACATCCAGCTCCGCCTACATCGAGGCAGGTCATTCCTTGGAACAGTCCAATCAGACGGTGACAGTAGACTTCTGTCAGGAGATGACCGATAAATGTACCACTGACGAACAGCCGAGAAAGGACTGTGCCTAGTGACAGTGTTTGTTTGTTTGTTTGTTTCTTTGTTTCTTTGTTTGTTTGTTTTGAATTTTTTTTTAACCTTTTTTTATTATTTTTTTAAAAAATTCTTATTATTTAATTTCGATACATTTTCTGACAAACCCCTGAAAGTTTATGGGGTGTTAAGATGGTCAGCCTCTGCCAGTGTTCTATGAATCTTTTTGTTTGTTTGTTTGTTTGTTTGTTTTTATATATTTATGTCTTTTTTTCCGTGTGTGTCTTTTCATTTTGTCTATTTTTTTAACGGTTGACACTACAGTTGTCTTAACAGCAGCAATACTGTTACTCCAGGTTCTCTCGGGCTCAGGCACGGCTGAAGAGTCTCGCGTAAAAAAAAAAGAAAAAGAAAAAAAAAAGAATATATAGAGGAAAAAAAAAAAAAAAACCAACCTCTCTCTCAATGGTGCTACGCATTTTTCCCCTGCCACTGACCTCCATCAGTGAAAAACCGGGTCACGGTCCAGCTCACAGGGGATCGGCTCCAACCACATCTCACATCCAAGCCTCTACGGACCTAGCAGAAGCTCGATATCTCTCCGTCTTTCTCTCTCTAGCCGTCTATCCTTCCTTCGTCTTCACTTCCTCGCAGTAAGATCTGCAGTGTTAAATTTGCACCTACAGTGTTGCATTTTAAAGCCTACACTGTGCAGCTACACCAGATTGATTTAACACCAGTGATTTATCTGTGCTCTCTCTCTCTCTCTCTCTCTCTCTCTCTCTCTCTCTCTCTCTCTCAGTGGCTAACTGTTTCTCTCTCTCACTTTCGATGCCACGGCAAATTCAGGAAACTCAGGAAATATTCTGAATGTTCGATTATAGTAATTCATGGAAAGGATACAGATTATGTACATGACAGGTTCTCTGTTTGTTTTTTTGGGGGGGAGGGGGGGTTTGTTTTTTGTTTTTTTACAGCAGCTAAACTGTAAATGTTCATATGCAAAAAAAAAAAAAGTCTTCTGTGTTACACATTTGTAGTGTCTCCACAACACTTAATTTGTACAGTCGGCCCTGTCCGGAAGAAAAAAAAAACAAAAAACATTCCTCTATTGCCTTTGACAGCACTGAAATGGAGGAGGATGAACAACGAGACGGGAAAAGAAAAAAAAAAGCGACCCGATTTAGACTTTTTCGTGACGGTTAATATCCCCCTCGCATCAGCAATAGCCAAATTTTTTGGTGGTTATGTACAAGTGCTTGCTGGGCAGAATGAGTATTGTATATAGTACGGAGCATGGCGAGTGTATCAGTGACCCTGTACAGGTAGTGCTTTAGATGTGCTCCCTTTTTTCTTTTTTCTTTTTTTGTTCCCCCCTTTCAGTTTTTTTTTTGGTGCGGCTTTCGCATTTTGTTGCGAAAGTGAAAAACGTTTCTGTTGCTGTTTCCTGCGTGAAGTGAAATAGCCTGCGACGGTGGGTGTGCTTAAAACTCAGGAACACAGCCTTACACACACACACACACACACATACATACACACACACATACATACATATCACACTCTCTCATACACTTTCTTAACGTAGAACACCTTCGCATAACATGCCATTTTGGACTTCTTAAGATTTGCCCCGCCAAAATGTGAAAAAAGCCGCATCTCCACAGAGGAACTTCCTTCTTTTTTACTTGTCAGTATTTAAAGATGCTGTGTGTGTGTGTGTGTGTGTGTGTGTGTGTGTGTGTGTGTGTAGTTGTATGGTCATGAAGACCCAAAAACAGCTTCTTTGAATGTTTTCGGTGTTATTTTCAGAAAGGCATAATAGCAAGAAAACATTTGTTACCTTTGTCAAAACTTTAGATTGTAGTATTGAGTGTTCCTCCAGGAACAGGAAATGGTGCGTGAGCTCTGCTAAATGATCATTCGCATGTTCCCCCACCCCATGTTTGTTTCTGGCACTTACTCTGTCCATCCCATGATCAATCACGTCACCAAAGCTGGTGTGTAGAGTTCCCTCAGGGTTCTTCGGATGGTTATCGGTTCTAGTTTCTGAAAGGGAACCCTAAGGGTTCCTCCTGAAGGACGAACAGAAGAATCTTGGTGCTAAACGAACTCTTTTTCTTTAAGAGCGTATGCAATCGCGTCCAAAAATCCAGAGTCCACTACTAACGCGGAACATGCTAATTCACGAATCTATTATTTACATTTTAAACAAATTTTGACGTTATGGAATTGAAATATCTCAGTATTCGGTTTGCGTAATGTTTCAGATACATGTCTGCGATGGACCGGCGTCACATCCAGGGTGTGTTCCCGCCATGTGCCTAGCGTTACTGGGATAAAACATTGTGTATCTGATGTCTGACTCCATCACCACATCAGTCTTCTATTCATTAAGGATTCGTATTGAGGATTATATTAATCCAAACTGTTTTCATTGATTGTAGGAGCTACTAAGACTGACTTACATTCAGAAAATTTTTGCTCTTTATACATTTGGCATGGCTCTGTAAAAGTTATGAAGATTCGACAAAATTATGTGAGCTTTTAATACACGATCAAACTAATCTAGGTCTCTGTGGACTCTGATTTTTGGACCTGTGCTCTAAAACCAGTTGATCATGGACTCCTGGTTTGTTTGTTTGTTTGTTTGTTTGTTTGTTTGCTTGTTTGTTTCATCTCAGTGCACTCTTAGACCATTTAGCACTTCCTCAAGGGTTGAATTCACTTTCAGGACCCAAAAAGTCTGAAATTGAAGCACTTATCATGTGCACTTAAAAGCGCGCATCTTCTTCCAAAAGATAGCCCAGATCGTTCAGTACTTGGCTTAATGTTGGCTATAATTGTAACAAAGTCCATATCCAAGAACTCAAAACCAAAAAATTCGCAATACACTACAACACGGGAGAGTGTCTAATTCGCACGTTTGATTATTTGTGAGTCTAGTAAGCTAAATTCGAGCTCTGGTTTCAACCCTAAAAAATACAAATAAATACCTTTGAACTTCGACGGGGATTTATCAGCCCTTTACAATCGTTATATATTCGCCCTATAAGTGTATATTTGTCAGAGATTTCTATCCGTGATAGGATTTGCATGCTGCCTGTATGTTTTCTAGTTTGTCTATTCATTGGGGTGTTTCACGAAAACCCTCGGACGCTTCCACCTGAAGGAATGCAGATATTTTTAAGTCACCTTTTTCATCAATTGACAAATATATATATAAATATATAAATATATATATATATATATATATATATATATATATATATATATATATATATATATACATGGAATCATTTTCTTGTACTTGCTGGAATCCTAACGGTAACTCAGCAATAGTAATGAACATTTAGAGAAGCTTCCAGAATTTCGGACAAGCTTCTCTGTTTGGTGTTATATAAGGAGGTAAAGTTGCCATTGATTAATTTTTGAATAGTGTATATTTAATAATAACTCTCTGACCCATGTTATATTATATTATATTATATTATTTAGGTCATTCTGATTCAGCCACAGGAGTTGTATACGGCTCGTTTTTGTGGTTTTGTGTGTTTAAGAATTTGATCTTTTTGACAGTTTGGATTGTCAATTTGTTTCCCCTGACACACACACACACACACACACACACACACACACACACACACACACACACACACACACATTAATACTGGATGGAGTGCTCTGTTGTAGCGTTTTAGAGATCTAGACTTGTTGTGATTGCTAGTTTGTGCGCTCGCTTTTTAGATTACTTGTTCTTTTCCTCTTCTCGAGACTTTTAGCTTTGCTCTCGCTCCCTGTTTCTCTAAAATATTGACAGTATTTCGAAATTCTAATCAGGTACCAAAAAAAAAAAAAAAAAAAAAAAGGAACTAAAGGTTTTACAAGGTCCAAACGGACGTTTGTGCACACATATGCAAACCATCCCTATAAATGGAGCTTTGTTTTCACACTACTCGTTGTAGAAGTGGTAGACTAAGCGTGGAAAGCATGACGCTCCACTAGATAAGCACATTGTGTAATTATGTCTACTTTGTCGTTGGATGAAAATTTCGGACTTTTTAAGGAATATAGGAAATGTTTCGAAGGTTTATTGGAATGATCACATGCATTACAATACTGTTTTTAACAACGCCCAAGTTGTTGTTGTTTTTGTTTTGTTTTTGCCATTTTCTCCTTTTGAAAGAGTTGAAATCTCAAACTTAAGGGACATTTCAATATTTTTATTACTTTTTTAAAGTCAAGTTTGTGTAGTCCTTGAGGAATTCAGGCGCATGGGTTGCCCAGAAATTATTATTATTTGACACAGCTTTCTTTTCAAAAAGAGCAAAAAACTGTGGATTAAGCTGGACGTAACATACGTGGGTCATAAAGTAGAGGCAGTCCGTCCAGGATTTTGCGCTCGCAGAAATGAACACAAAATCAAGCAAACGCGGCAGGAGTATTCGCAGGAGCTTGCTATTTTTTTTTTTCTTCAAAGTTCCCGCAGATTTGGGCCAAGACGCGTCGTGTGATATCGTCATGAGTACGGCTAAAAGGTCTCATTTACCAACAAGCATCGCTGCGATTTCAATTTCGCCAATTCAAGTAGTTTTCCAAAAAAAAAAAAAAAAACTCTGCAAGTTGCGTCGCAAATTTTGAAAAAAAATCACAGCAAAATCAAGCGTTTTTGGCCACAACAATCACACACACACACACACACACACACACACACTCACACACAAATGCTGTGAAATCCTGTACGGACTGAGAGGTGTGTTTTGGGGACCCTGACAAAAAAGTCCAGGTTTCTTTCATGCAGGAGATCAGATATGAAGCTCGAAAGTCTAACACATAGGTGTCAGCATTTACAGTTTAACTATAGCAATCACAGATTTCAATTCCCTTGCTTTTTCATCAGTCAAACCAAACGTCAAGAAAATTCTCCTGGAAGACAGGCCGATTGGCAGAAATTCGCAAATTTCGCTTCTGGTAGCGTTCACTTTCACCTCAGGCCATATTTATCGAGGTGAAATTTGTACAAATTCCCGAGCGTCAGTCTTCTCAGCCAATAATAAACAAGAAGGTCGATTAAAAATGTTTTATAATACAGGAGCTGATGTTCAATTCTTTCTCTCTGACATGTTTATAGCGCTTATTCATTGATACTTTAGTAATATCTTTAGTACTTCATCCTAGTTAGTGTCGCTGTGATTTAAATCGCTAATTTGCTGATATTCTGGTCAATATCCACCAATTGTAACTGGAGGAGCGAGCAAGATTGGTCAGAATTCTTTGAGGAACAAGTGGAATTGGGATTAAAAAGAAGGCCCCGCCCACACCTTTTACGATAAAGCGCAGGTTTCCAACCCTGCCTTGCACATTTGAGTGTTTTGTCTGCTCTGACACACCCACGTCATTGGCTGATTAGTTGAAGCATTCGAATGTGCAGGACAGGAAGTTCTCCAGGATTAGTGTTTGGAATCTGAGCTATCATGTAGGTATATTTATGTTTATCTGCACAGGACCGCTGATCTGCAATTTGCAAAAGGCCAATATGGTCCAAGTTCTAAATCATACACTTATTCTTATGCATTGTAGCTTGTCATGGACGATAACGGTGTGTTAAAAACAGTATTGAAATGCATGGAGTGTGTATTGCGTTGGTCTCTTGGGCAGCACTGAATGCATAAGCGTATTTCCGGATAGCGCGTGAACTCGTTTCGCTTTGCCTTACGAGCCGAGGGGTCACTCCGGTATGAGCGATTGGCATTTTGAAGCAAGCCCAGAAGCATTCTTGCCTGAACCATAACGATTTTGGTTTTGTCTCTGCTAGTAAAAGTTTTCAAAACGTCTGCCGGCGTGGTGTGTCTTCACAACCTGGTTTATATCAACAACCTCACAAATCCAATAAGCTCATCGGTTTCATCTCTACTGTCTTTCAGATATCACGTCGATCAGCTTTGGTTTGACTTGTCCAAGCTGTATCATCTAAACAGTGACACATTTGCTCTTGTATCTTGTCTCAGGGTGCGTGCCAATGACTTTTATTTTGATTTCTACACTTTATTTGATTTTATTTCATGTTTAGAAAAAAAAAAAAAAAAGAATGTCTTCTGAAGAAAAGCTAATGGGTCGTAAACCTTTCTTTTTTTATATATGGTTTTTAAGCTAATAATTGACGAATTTAAAAAAAAAAAAAAATTTGATTTGCACAAAACATTGTTGAATAAAAACGAGGGCTGTGGATTCTCAAAGGAAAAAAAATGAATAAGTTCCATTGTTTGAACTTGAAAAAAATTGTCTACTAAGCTTTTAATCTGCAGTTAATAAACTACGGCAATGCAATGTTGTTGTTTTTTTTGTTGTTGTTGTTGTTGTTTTTTTGCATTAGTTGTTGCTCTGTGTAAAGGCTATAAAGGAAGTACAAGCTAAGCTTTTGTGTTATAATGTTACTAGGGTTGGGGGTTTTTCGTTTGTTTCGTGCTGCTTCTTTGAAACATTGACACTGGCTCTCCAAAGCTTTCCTCATCGACGAAAAAAGAAGAAAAATCTTTGCCTTGTTATTCACAATTCGCTCAACTTTATATATTATCTTGGCGGGACATGCAGGCTGAGCTCATTCGAGGAAAAAGTAGAACAGCAAAAATGTTTACAAAGACAAGGTGACGCGTTTTTTTTAACGAGTCAAATCAAACTTGCCATGTATATAGTAAGTGTGAGTTTCAATTGGATAGCTAGGTTTAGTATTCTTTTTTTTTTTCTTTCTTTCTTTCTTTCTTTCTTTCCATTTTTGTATGTTTTTTAACCAAATGGATACAAAAGAAAAACAAATGTCCTTTGATAACTATGCTTATTTCTTCGAGTTTGTCGTTTTGGTTTTTTTTTTCACCCGACGGGGATGTTTCAAAGTAAGAAGAATAGAAGTGCACCTCCGACTTTTTTGCCTTAGAACTTGCAGAGGCCATAGTTCACCTTGACGTGAAACGTGTGTATGCAGGGGTCTCCGGGCCCCCCCCTCCCCCATCTCTCGACTAGCAGAGCGGACTCTCTCTCTCACTCTTATCTACCTGTGAAATCCTTCATACCTCTCATAACTGGTCAACGACTGTATCAGCAAACCACATCAGGTGTTTTTCTACATGCTTTTTACACAGATTATTGTATTAGTAGATTTCGGTGCATCATTTTTAGTGTAATAGCTCTTTGGCTTGTAGTTTTGTTTGTTCTTCTTTTTCTTGTTTTGTTTTTTTTCCCCCCCGTTCTTTCCTTGCTTGCTCTCTATCTCCCGTTTTTTCTAGTTGACTGTTTTGTGTTAATATTGTCAATTTTAGGAATAGCTGTTAGAGTTTTTACTTTCTTTTCTTTTTTTCTTTTTTTTCCTTTTTTTTTCTTCCATTTCTAAATGCTACATGAACCTAATAAATTTACTGACTTAACCATTGTAAATACGGTATTGTGCAGAATTCATTTTCATGCATTTCAATTGCTAGTGTTATATAAATGACAGATTTTTTGTCAAGACACCATTTCTGTTTATGAAATAAAGAAACTTATCATGTACTACCTTTCTGTTTTTCCCCCCTATTCAGATCCGCAGGAAATCTATCGAGGAAAATGTGCTACATTTATCCCGTCTATGGAGGACGCTCATGTGTGTGTTTGTATTTCTAAAGCGTTTGAGATCCTTAATAATGGAGTAAAATGACATCGATTATACAGACACTGAAACATTGGAAATATTGAAATCATGCAGGATGTGCGCAATATTGCAGTCATAGGTCAATGGAAAGCTACCGTTATGACATGAGAATCAGATTTGAAAATGAACATGTGATAATTCCTATTACACCACAGTGCTATTGAATTCTCCATTCTGATTGGTCAGATGGATTCGTTTTCTGTACTCTAGCTGCAGGTTCATATTAATGCACTTACTTTAAGTAACACATTATTGTTTCGACAGCAACGACGTCCATAAGGATTTTAAAACGTGTAGTCATTGATATGTTGATTTTTCTTTTTTTCTTTTAAACATTTATGGAAGGAGTGTCCAGTGTAAGAACTTTGTAACAGTCGGAAGTTTTAAGTTTGTTTTCCAGCACAGAATAGTCTTCTTTACGAGTTTGCACTTTTCTAATTTATTTGCAGCATGACAAATTGTACTTTTTGCCTCATTGTCGTCCTAATGGAGATACGATGTTGAGGGGATGACTGTTTATAACATCATTCATAACACTAACTTGTCTCGCAGACCTTCCACACCATTCAGTGTAACTATAAATGGTTACAAGTATGACGTGTTGTTCGTTAGTAAGTTCAAACTTGTAATCATTCGCAAAATTGCTGCGGTATAAAAGGAATAAGACGCTTCAGGGATGTGATGTTAATTGCAGAAATTGATTATTTCCCATTAACATCGCTTATTTAATGAACTACAATTGCATAAACGTGACCCCAGGGTCAAGAGTTACACCTATAGGAGATGAAGGACGTTACTGTTGCTACTACACTGATTTGGATTATGTGCAAAAACAGACCAAAGATAAGAAAATGTGTCGCATTTTCAGCAGACTGCAATAATGTGTGTGTCTGAACTTTGTATTGACGTATATTAATGAGGACTGTGGTTCCCGGATATTAATCAATACCGCTGTTCAGAACACAGCTATTGATGACTGAAGCTAATTCAGGAAGCTACACAGCCGTCCCAAAAACCTCACAAAAGGCCAACAACTTTCAGTCCGACGTTTATAACAGTTCTAAGTGGACACGTTTGTGTGAAATGTCGTTTTAGTAGTGGAGTTAGCGTTGGACATTTTAAACCATGTCCAATGTGTTGTGAGAAGTGCGATGTCACTGTCAAAACATTTCAAAAGAAGACATAGGTGCATACATACGTACAGTTTAGAACAATTCCATGTCAAATAAATATACAGTAAGCCAAAAAGAACAAAGACCAGATGGTAAGGTTGCATTAAGTTTTAAAAAGAAAAAAAAAAAAAAAAAAAAAAAAGGAGGAAAAAAAAAGCTTTTTTTTTTTAAGACAGGAAGACCATATAAATGAAGTCAAATCTCAGTGTTGATATATCTCCAAAGATTAATATCGTCCACTTTCCCAAGAAGACTTCCACAGAATCATTGATCATTTCATTCAAAATACAGTCCATATGAATGAAACTAAGGCTCTAGTTCATAGTACGTTTACAGTTGTGGTCTTCGAGCATGGTTTTAACGTGCAATATGCTCAGGTTTTATGTGCAAAAATTCCATTGTCGCTAATTAAGTGCATGTGTGTGTGTGCAAAGCTCTGTGCAAATGGACACTAACTGTTTACACAGACCACAAACTAATATATATACCAGAAGCCAAAGTGAAAGCCAAAACCAAAGTGATGACCCACTTTTTTTGGTGTTTTGAAAGGTTGACACTTCGACAAGAGTTCACTTTTTCATGATGGAAGACAGCTCCAGGATCATGCTCTGAAAGAGGGAAAAAAATTAAAGATCTCATTATTATTCTTATTCTTCTTATTATTATTATTACATGGAAATACACCACATGCACTGATTCATATGATGTATGTAGGTGTACTAAATAATATAAAATACATGTTCATATCTTTTTTTTAACTGAACATGTATCTGTTCTTTAATAGTACTACACCACAAACAGTACATATTTGAACAGGTACCCATATTACAAATCAGTTACAGTAATCGCACTTACAATTACACTTTTAGAACTAATAATAATAGGTTCTTTAGGTTGTTAAGGGTTCTTATGGTGCAGTGTTGCCGAATCCTCGAATCTGATTGGTCAGCAGGTGTTGATTAATCTTCTATAACAGTAGCAATGACAGTAGTTCTGGCCGTTGGAATAGTTGGGAAATTGCTGTGGTATAAGAGGAATAAAGCACTTCGGTATGTGCTGCTATAGGAAACTAATCAGCTCCGGGTGGGAACAGGAACTAATGCCAAATCACACGACCACATTGTTGATTATTTTCCTTTAAGAGCATGCCCCTGTGATGCTTTATTCCTTACTTAAAGTACTCTAATTAGTCTAAAATATAAAAGCCCTCTCTGGTCGAGAAACAGTACATGACAGAATTTTAAAGGGATAAACCAAATGCTTTATGGTTCTAGATTGAAGCTTTTAAGAGTGCTTGTCATTACATACACCTCATGCAGATGACCTTTTTGTCCTGAGAATAGGTTCTTACCATTGACATGCGGCGCCCACCGGCAGGTGGAGGGGTCATGGCAGGACTTTCACTCTGAGCTAGCCGCTTGGCCTCTGACTCTGAGTCGCTTTTGGACACTGGACTGTCTAGTTGAATGGCCAGTCTGCTTTCAGAAAGCCCTCGGGACATGAAGCTAGCTTTCCTACCTGTGGGGTACTGTTCTGGCGAATCACTCTCCTCACTCAGGTCCTTGCATGCACTCACCCGACTTTGCTTGCGTGCAGAGTTCTGAAGGGATGTTGAGATCTCGATGTTGCTGGCTCTGAGGGACGCTCGAGGTAGCTGACAAGCACCCTTCAGAGGGCCGGATACCTTGGGTCCGGAGTCGTCGCTGCTGGAAGAGTGGCCACGGTTGTCCATGGTGGAAAGCCGCTCTGTGGCCCCTAGTTGACCATTGGCCTGGAACTCACTCTGGCTTGAGATACGTGGCTGTTTGGTGTGCTCAGATCCAGGAGCATCACTGGTTTGTGCCTCAGGGATGGGCAGAGGGTGACTAGTGGTCATATGGGGTGGCAAAGCTTCCATCTGCTCATCGGTCACTATGGCATAGGATGTTTGGGTCATGTGTGCATATTTCTGTGGCAGGCAGTCTGTAAGGACACATGCTTGCTGCACCATGGAGTTTTTCTTTGATCTGAAAAGACTCTCATCATCTCCACCATGCACATTGCCATATATGCTCTGCTTGATCTTTCTCACTCCCAGGTGAAAGATCTCCAAGATGTTTAGGAAGAGGGAAACCCCAGCAATGCCCAGCATGAAGTTCATGAAAATATTTTTCTCTGTTGGCCTGGACACAAAACAGTCCACAATGTTGGGACACGGGTCTCTCTCACACTTGTACAGTGGGGCCAGTCCAATACCGTAAAGGGCATATTGACCCAGTATAAAGCCCACTTCCACCACTGACCTGGTTAAAATATGAAACACATATGTACGCAGTAAGGAACCTCTCAGAGGGGCCTTCCTGACTCTCTTCTGTTCTTCCAGTTTCCTCAGCTCCTTCTCAATCCTTTTGTGTTCATCAAAGATGCCTTCCATCCCCTCCAGCTCAATTTTAAGCTGGGCTTTCTTCTTATGCCTCTCCTTCTCCAGAGCACGCAGCCGGTACAGCGCATGGCCCATGTACACCAGAGAAGGTGAGGATACAAAGATGATCTGCAGGACCCAGTATCTGATCAGGGAGATGGGAAAAGCTTGGTCATAGCAGACATTCTTGCACCCGGGCTGCTCCGTGTTACATACAAACTCACTTTGCTCATCATCCCAGACGTCCTCAGCAGCAACTCCAAGGACCAGCATGCGAAAGATAAAGAGGATGGTCAGCCAGATTTTGCCCACAATGGTGGAATGGATGTGAACTTCCTCCAAGATGCTTCCCAAAAAGTTCCAATCACCCATTTTTGGTTTCACATAGCCTAAAGTTGTATGAGAGTGCAAAACAAACCCTTAGTTTTTGGTTAAGGAGGTAGATACAGTCTAAGGGGGGAAAAAAGTTACATCTAAAATGGTCCTACAGTTTCTCTCTCTGGGGGAAACCCTTAAAAGTACCCCAAAAACAAGGGTTTTCCTTCCAGAACATGCTCCTAAAACTATGAACACCCCAAGGAAACCTTGAGGACGTTTCTAAGAGTGAACAAAACAGAAAGACTTACACGATTCAGACTGTTTTAAAGATGACTCTCAGCGCTGATTCGTTATTATGACGGACACAACGCTAGCTGTGCACCACCAATTTCTTCCCTTATTTAAAGCAGGTGAGCTCCTCTCTCTGGGCATAGCTTCAGTAAATGAATCCCAGACCTAAAGCTCACTATGAACTAATACAGGGTTTCTATTGATCTGTGGGCAGCTGGACAGCACCCTCAGGGCAATAGCTTGCACAACTCGGTCACTGAAAACATAAGGGGAGGGGCATTTTCTAGTCACCCCTTTAGATTCAGATTTTGAAGTGGGACGTTTTAAGGGCCATGCACTGAAGTAAACTCCTTTCCTCCCTGTCCGAGATGAATCAACATCTAACACTGAATCCTCTAACCCTGTCTTGCTTTTTACACCTGCAGCATTATTCCAAAACCAACTGTGGACTCATATTTAAGTTTATACACCTAAAACCGAACATTATATAGTCAGATTAATAAAATTAAATGAGTGATGCTTACAGAACCAGACGATTCAGGCATCATCTTCTGAACCGCTATAGTACAAGCCATTTTTTGCTACACCAAAAATCCAAGATGGCGCCAAGATATATTCTAAGGTGACTGGAAATCAAATTTTTCAGTTTTACATAAAGAATGAAAACAATGAACACACACACACACACACACAAATCAGTAAACAGTAGCTGACCGCAGTAGGATGAATAAAAGCTTTTGACACACAGACTTGAAATAAATTAACTTTATTTTAAAAAGTGAAAAAGTTTCCTGCATTTTACAATATTTACAGAATATTTATTCAAACAGGACGTCTGACAAGAAGGCTGTCTTGCAATCTCTGCATTCAGGACAAAATAAAAATGCTGTAAATTTATTACATAATAAAAGCCTTCCAATAACTCTCACATTTATCGTATATACACAAGACAAGCCTGAAGGCCCGAGTTATCCTGAGTTCAGGATAATGAGACTGAGAGCAAAAAAATAAAGGCGCAACCGATCAATTATTAACTTGAAAGAAACTACTATGAATTGGCATGAACTGGATGCATGTTTATTTGAAGTCTTTGAGAAGTATGCACCAAAAAAAAAAAAAAGGGATCCAATTTATGTATGATAATGTTGGTAACGGTTTATATTTTCTGGGTAATTAAAAGACTTCTTGAGCACAGGTATATGGTATGTCAGGCTTTACACCACCTCATACTTCTCATTCAGGCATCTCTTAGAGGTAGATGGTACTAGGCGAAAGATACTCCAGTGTCTTCAATGGAAAGCCATTTAACCACCTCAGGTTCAGTTTGTTCAGACATTAAGTTGTAAAGAACCTTTTCGCTGTTATTCATCTCGAACAGCTGATTTCCACCTTAACTGAAATAAAATGACACTAAATGAACTCTATGGGTGACCTATGAACTTAAACGAAGGCGCCGAAGTAGAAAACAATGACTCTCGCCCAGAGTACTGTAGATTATTTCACAGTGCTTCATTCGTCAGAATAACACTGAAAAAACAACAACCAAAAAAAACCCACTCCAGCTTGTCCAGTGATGAGAACATTCTGCTGGTTTCTTTGCCTGTGGCACGTGCCCCATGATTAAGAAGAGACAGCCATTATCCTTCAGCCTCAATGGCTCAGCTCTCCATTTTCTCCTTCTTCTTAAACAGTTTCATGAGCTGGGTGAACCGCTCTTCAATCTGTACCAGGAAAGGAACGATGTTAGGTTAAGCATTGGCTATAGATCTCAAATGTACCTCAGATATAGTTAGTTAATAAATACAAAAAAACAAATAAAAAATACCTGTGCTTGTGACTTTCCCATCTTGGATGACAGAGCAGCAAATGTTTTAGCAGAAGCTCCTTGTGTTTTGAGTGCAACAAGAATATCTCGGTCTTCCTCCCTTTTGAAGAAAAAAAAAATACATCATTTTTTACATAATAATAAATCATTTTACTTCCTCAATTCTTGGCAATGACTAACTGTGGACACAACATTAGCTAGAGCAGCCAAAGTCTAAAATACACTCACCTGGTCCAGGTCACCACCACTTCTCCTTTTTTCCTGATGACGTTCTTTGCAGAGAGACTGTTCGGAGACAACTGAGGAGATGGAGTCTTGATCTTCTTTGATGGAGTCTTCTCATTTTTATCCTTGGACGATTTTGACTTCTTTTTGTGCCTTTGCTTTTCTTGATTGTCTTGTGATTTCTCTCTTCTAGAACGTTTTGATTTTGGCCCCGAATGATGCTTTTTACGCTTCCTGGACACCCTTTGGCATGCGTTGTTCAGCCCATGCTCAGGTTCTGTGGCAGCAGGGACTCCAGTGGCATCAGAATGTTCGTTAGCTTGCTCGATCTGGTTCTCGGTGGTTTTGGGCAAGGTGGCTAGACTGCCTCCTGCAAGCACACCATCTGAGGTGTTCTTGTTTGATATTTCAGCTTCGCTTCCTTCATTTGAGGTGACCTGAGGCTGACCTGCCAAGGGTAGACTCTGATCCGATGTACGCGAGGACAAAACCTCTGCGGATGGCAGCGTTTCTCTGTGTTCCTGTTTGGGTTCCTCTTGTACCCCAGGAGAAGTATGTCTGATCCGAACTATAAAGTGATCATTGGACCTCTCCATTACCTCTGCCTGCATAGGCAAGTTTGGTTTGAACTGGAATACTGGTGAATTTGTAGCTACCCAATTTCCACTGGCACTTGACGGACTACTGGAGTTGTCCGATTCGAGAGACAGATGAATATCTTGCACGGTGGCATCTTCTTCGTCAAGAAGTGCATCCTCGCTGTAGTGGGCACTGATGATGTTGCTTGGTGTGGTCAGTGGCTGTCCACTAGCTGGGTGCAAGAAGCTCAAGTGGCCGTCTGACTTCAAGGGTGAGGGAATGGTAAGGGATACGGCCAAATCTTCAGCCAAAATAGAGAAAGACTGATGGGAACTCGATGTGGCCACAGCAGGGGCAGGCTGGTTAGGAAGAGCATTAGATGGGACCTCCAACATGCAGCTTTCATCAAGGAGCGCTGGATTTAATGGCATTTGAAATTTGTAAGGTGAAATGGATGTCCATGTTGTGATGAGCTTCGACGGCGTTATCATTTTGCTGGGTGTCATGATGCCGACGAGACTCTCTCCGGCTTGACCTTCTTTCCGTGGGGTGTTGAGTGGCCAGTTTTGATTATCACCAGTCTCTAGCAGATCGGACCCTTGCAAGAGGCATCTGAATATATCTCCCATTTGGGAATCAGTTACCAAATTAAAGGTCAGACTTGACGTTTGCTGCTCTGTCAGAATTTCAAAGTCTGCCCTGTCTTGTATTGATCCACTGTGAGAAAGACGGCGGGTGTAGTTGGAGGTTTTGTTCTCATGGGCGGGGACACTTTCTTGGAGAGATTTCTCAGAGGATGAAACCCCTTGTGGCTGATTAGACTGGTTAGGTGTGGGTACCTCCGGTACCTTGGCCCCCTCCTCCATGGTTGCCTTTATGTTTTTACCACTGCTACCTAAGCCTCTACATGGCAAACTGTCTGAATACGCCATCTTCTCCTGCACCTTTTGGCCCTCGCTTTCCTCGACTTCACCCTTGGATTTTTTATGTGGTCTGTTTTCAGTTGTGCTCAAAGGTTCTTTAGATTGCAGCTTGCACGAATCCACATTTAAATCCTCTTCTGCCCTAGGATTTGACTGCTTACGTTTTAAAGATGGTTTATTCTTGGAAAGATCTGGAACACCTTTAAGTCCTGCTTTCAGTTCCTTAAACAGGAAATCAAACTGGCCATCTACAAAGTTCCACAGCTTCTGTTTGAGATCTTCGGCTCGTTGCTCAAAGATACGGTTCACGATGCCGTTGTTCGAGACCTTGCTCATGACGGAAGAGATGATCTTATTGAGCAGAGGTTTGATTTCATTTCCATGACTGCAGAATTTGCTAAAGTTAACGCTGTCAACAAATTCGGTGAAAGACGCCTGAGACATTTCAGCGATGCAGGAAAAAGCTGGTTTGGTGACGTTTTTATGAAGTTTCATGTACTTTCGTCTCAACTCTGACCGTATAAACAACAACATGTTCATAAATTCAGCAGAAGTTGAAATGTTCGCCTTGGGCGGAACAGTGACGGTTTTGAAACGCCTCTTGTTCGAGGAGGGACTCTCTTTAGAAGCCGTGTTTTTCTCTTGTTCTTTGCGGCTGGGAGTAACAGCGGGTGGCGTTTGAGATTTTTTCTGTAACCGTGGCGATCGGGGACTGGGCTGATTCCTCAAGCTTGATCTTTTTTCGTTGGGAGGACTCTGAATGACTAGAGCACCTTCCCCATCACTCTCACTGATAATCTCCCCTTCTTCCAAGTCTTCTTCAGTAGCGGTAGTGGAAAGAGCCTCCTGCTGTTCTTTCGGCACGCTAGGCTTGACTAAGGAATCGGGTCTCTTGTTTTCTTTGTTCATGTCCATCTTGACGGCATCCTTATCTGCCACAGTGGCTGACGTGGAGAGATCTTAAACAAAAGTAAATAAATTCATTTTGTGCATATAACTTCTAAACATCTGACCTGCAACTACAATTGAAAAATCACTTGAAAATGTTGGACTACATTTAAGCAAAACTGCCCCCAGTAAAACAAATCAAAAGAACCCTTTTGGACTTAAAATTGTTTTCAAAACCATAAAATACAGAAGACCCATAGTATACTGACCTTTGCTGAGACATTTGACATGTGGCTCCTTTCCTAAGCGCTGCTGCTGGGATTTCTTTATCTGGCGTACTGGACTTGTAAGAGGACTGATGGCTTCTGGAATTACTTTAATGTTGCTCAGGGTCAGCATCATGGAATCTTCATCATGAGGCACCACTAAAGACCTAGAAGGCCTGAAGATCTCCATCTCGTTCTCTGTGGAATCTGGCTCGGAGGAGCTCGCTTGTTCAAGTGGTATTCCCTCCTCTCGGGCTGTGGTGTTGACGTCAATCGTCTCGACGCTTGGCTCTACCAGTGGGTCTAGACAAGGATCCGGGTTCTCAAGGCCTGGTGTGATCTCCATGCCTGAAACAGCTATTGTTTCTTTGCTTTGGTGGTTATTGTCCATACCGACGGTGCTAGAAACAACTTCCAGAGACACAAAGGGGTCAGTATTTGAACAAGTCTTGGTTGTAGAGGTTGCCATGACAGAAGTGGCGACTTCCTGCTGAGATGTGTCATTTTGAACCGAAGCCTCTGGTTTATCATCTATTTGGGCTTCTTCATTAGGATTCTTAGCACCGATCCTTCTCTTCTCCTTGTCTTTCTCCACAGGAGCCTGAGAATCTTGTTCTTTGACGCAAACGTCAGTTAAAGGAACAGACGGACTGTCAACTGGTTTAGCTCTTTCAGGGAGTAAAAGAACTTCAGGAACTTCAGGAATCTTATCTACCACACATTTCTGAGAAAAGTTCGTGGGACATGCAACTGAATTCAGAAAATCTGCTTTTGTAATGGATTCATCTTCCTGCATCTCTGAAGCTGTACCATCCATCTTCCCAGATAGAGTTTCACTCAGGTCACCATCAAACCTTTTGTGCAATTCAAGTTCCTTTCCCTTGACTTCCAGGCTGGTTTGTGGTTCTTCGTCATGCGGCTGTGTGGTTGTATTGGTAAGGAGTGCCAGGGAGTTATCCGTAGAGTCATCCTCTACTTCATCAATGACGCAGAACTCTTCTCCAGGCTCAAACGAACTTCCGTCCTTAGTCGAGTTGCTTACGAGGGTGTCCTCGTGAGATGGAGGAACTGGATCTTTAGCTTGCTCGAAGTTGGTTTGCTTTTTAATTGGCGAGACGGTCAGGTTCAGAGTTTCCATAAAGGTTAATTTTCTCTTTGGACTACTCTCCTCTGGCACGGCAGAACCATTACAGCTGCTGGTTAACCTCATTGGAGATTTTCCACTCGCGTTTGCGAGGCTGTCCGCTTGAACGCTCCCATCCTCACTGATTTTGGGGATCCTTGAATTATCTGGAGCGTTCTTCAAACCTTTGGTTTGGTCTGGACTGCCGATTCGCTTGTCTTTATCGCTCCTCCCTTTGACACTATGTCTGTCAGAACTCATATAGGTGTCACCTCTGGAATCGTCACGACCGCTTGATGCTTTGCCCCTGGATGACTCTTCACTTCTGCCAGATGTTCTCCTTTTGTCATCTTGATCTTTTCTCAGATTTCGAGCACTATGGTGAGGTTTAACAGGCGAAGCCAGACGTCTATTTTCGCGTACGTCGGCGCGGCTTCGGTCCTTTCCGTCGTCGACGCTCATTTTGTCTGCTTTGTTACTCACCCCCCTTGTGGTATGCAAATCTTTAACACTCTGTCGCTCGTGTTCTTTGCTAGATTCGGACCTCGTGCCTCGTCTTTCTCCTCTATTGCAATCCTTTTCATCGGATCGATTTCTTTCTTCACTTTGAGTCTTCCTCTGCTCATACTCCTTGATCCAGTCACTTCTGGTGCGTCCCCTTTCGGAACTGCTCATACCCTCTTGCCTCCGCTCCTCTTTTCTGTGATGCTCCCTCGTCCCCCTTTTCTCTGTCTTTCGGTGCGACTTGTCCGAGCCGTCCTTTTCGCTTCTCCAGCTGGACACCTCCGTATGTCCGCTCTGCCTTTCCTGTCCTTGCTTATGCCGGAATTCTTCTTTCCTGCTCTGCGCGTCTGCGTTCGATCTAGACACATCGGGGGTGGATGAGTGGGAGGAGGCGCGCTGCGGACGAGAGGAAGGACTCCTCGAGCGGTCGGTTCTCCTGAGCGTTACGGGATTGTCTTGCTGTTGCCGCTGACCGTTTCCTGATCCACAACTGCTTTTTGCAGTCTCTCTCGGTTCTCTTTCGGACCTGTTTTTATCCGTTTTTGATACGTCCTTCTCTTTGGAGGTGCTCTCTTTCCCAGACTGTTTCGCTCCCTTCCTGCTATCCGTTTCATCACAAACATTCTGCCTAGTTCTAGTCTCAGAGTTTGTGCTCGTGCTTTCCCTTTCTCCGCTACCAGACATTCTATTACCCCGGACAAATATGTGATCGTGTACGCTGGTGCTGGGCAGCGAATCCAAACCATGACTATCCTTACTTTGCCGATTTAAAGGGTTCTCAAGGTTGCTTCTTGTGCAACTTCGGAGCACCGAAGGCGATGAAGGTGTGGCATCCGCTGAGGACGAACCACCGGGCTGATTTAACGGTCTTCCCTGAGACACCTCTGCTACTCCCTTGTCTCTTTTAAGATCCTGAGACTCCCTTATAGGACCAGCGGGGCTGTTCAACCTTGCCAAGCTCCTGTTGTAGGCATCTTGTCCTCTTTCCTTCGCAGACGGATGGAAACTACCCCAACTCGATCTGCAGGAACGTCCAGTAAAGAAAGATGTAGTCATTTCTGGATGTGTATTACGGACACTGTAAATTCACCAGACAAATGAATCATAACCGAGGATTGTTTACCTTTTGCTTAATTTGCTTATCTCCTCATCCTTCCTAACAATCTCCATCTTGGCAGTTTTGATAAGTGCACATATGTTTTTCTTCAGCAGAGTGTTCTCCTGGTGTAAACTTGAGTTCTGGAACAATAAATAAATCAGATCACATCTGTTGTTTCTTCCCACTAATTAGTTTAATCATCATCATCACTACTCTATTATTATATACACTGCTCTATTACCCTACTATACAAAGAGCACTGCCGAATTCTCAAATCTGATTGGTCGGAAGGCGTTGATTCATTTTCTATACCAGCACAGGACGACAGAGGTAAAGAGAGGATGGTGAGAGAACGTGCGTTTCTAACTAATATACTGCAAGTGCTAACTTACACAGCTCCACAATGTTAAATGTAACTAGAAACGGATAAAAAAAAAAGACTCACGTTCCTTAATAAAAAGTTTTTAAAAATGACAAATTGCTTAGTTATTGGAAAACATTCAGCTTCGCCATGAGAACAGTAACGCCGCTTCATCACGCCACGCACATCATCGATAATTTTCTTCCTCACGTAATAAAAACAGACACTTACATACCTTAGTTTGCATCTGCTGCAACTTCGCGAGCAAATCCTGCACTTGGTTTTGTGCCGCGACGAATTTGCTTTTCAACTGCAACGAAATCCGACAAGAGGTTCGACCCGTTATCGGCGTGAACGAGAACGGCGTTAGCATTAGCATTAAAAAGAAAAAGGATTAAAACCTCGTTATAGGTAGCGTCTTTCTCCTCTCGCTCTTCGGTGATGAGTTCCTCATACAAATCCATCGACTCTTTCGCCCTGGTAGGTGAAAGAAAAGCGCCGTCCTTGCCTGAGGAGAAACAAACACACCGAGATGACGCGGTCAACAGCGGCACACGACTCTCAACGTTCCAAATGAAGGAAACGCCACAGCTTAAATCACACGCCTGTCTTTACTGTAAATAACAATAATATTAATAATAATAATAATAATAATAATAATAATAAGTACGCCCACCTTTATTTGTATTTTTCTTGGGACTGTCCTCAAGTCCTGAGTAAATATCCACAGAGTCTTCATCATAATGCAGGACAGAATCTAAACAAATCAGGGTTGGAGATTAAATAATTTCCCCTTTCTTTATTTATTTATTTATTTTTAATTCTGTGCAAATGTAGCTCAGTTTTCACCAAACAAAGCCCAATTAAGAGACTGTATTTACGGATGAATATGAACACACGGAATCGGGTACTGATTATCAGTCTTACGGTTCAAACCTCCGGTCCGGTTGTTATCAGCTCGGTCACGTTGCTTAAATTTGAAAATAATCCAGTGCGTTAGTAATTTACTTTGCCATGTGTGCGTTCCTTTATATATTTAATATTTGCTCTCTGCATGTTTTTTTAACAGTCAAGAAGACAAACAGAAACTTAATTGGCTTATATTTTAGTCTCTATAAATAACGCCGCGTGTACGCGTTAACACACTTGTGTACAGTAGTGTACGTTTAACAAGTAACAGGGCTGGGCGATATGAAATAACATCGTTATCGTATCGTGGGTAATATATATTTTGAATCTTTGTTTGTTTATTTTATATCGATTATATTTACAGCTATTCAAACTCTGAAGTCTGTGAATAAAATTTCCTTCAACAGACATCCGATCGCCCGTGACGTTGAGTAAAAAAAACTTGCCGGCATTCGTCTCGGTTTACGCGCACGTCAAATTCCGTCTGCATTCGGGTCGCGGCCGTATTCCGAATACGACGTTTATATCCGTGCGGGCATCGGAATATGTCCTTATCTACACGTGTGCTTTTCCTTTCCCACCGAGATTCAAGATGCCGTTAATACCCACAATTCCTCGTGGACCGAGTGTGCACGTATATCTCCTTTCAGCAGATTTTCTGAATGAGGGGTTTACATGCAACAGATTTCCAGACTAAAACAGGCATACCCCAGGCGTGGGAGTCGGAATTTGGGGAATCGGAATATCGTCTCAATCTGAATCGGGCGATCGGATCGAGGCGTTTACAGCACGGCTCGGTTTCCAAATGCATGTCAACGTAGTCTGTGAGGATGGCCGTATCAGATCTGATGACGATGATAATAATAACGATGATGACCGACCGCTCTGACGTTGATGCTGTACCCTAAATAACGTGTAGACCAGTTTATCACATGCGGGATTCCTACAGAACCACCACACTCTTGTCAATCCTCTCAAAACATCAAGCATCACTAGACTGTGTGTAATAATCTTACCATGATGGCCCTGAGCAAGATCACCATAAAGCTCATCTATGGTGCTCGTCTCCATCTCTGTCAGTCAGTACACGCCTTACATTGCTCGAGAAGTCTGAAGGGAACATAATGTGTTAATGAGAATGCCAACTTTTAGGTTGGAGCCACAACAACAAAGAGAAGCAGGCTGGAGTTTACTAGCCTAGATGCTAAATGTTCTTTACAAAATATATTTTTTTAAAACCCAGATAAAGGTAGAAAGATGTTGTGCAGATAGTGAGCTAACACTTAATGAGGAAAAACATTTTTAAAAAGGTACACACGTGTGTGTGTTTAAGAACCTACATTCAACTGACAACCTGCCAGCTAACATTCACCTAGATTAGCTTAACACTGGCTGCATCCTAATAAACACGGCTTTATCTCATAGTGCACTACACAGGCTACATCAGCTGGGAGTGTACACTATGTAGAAGTGCACTTGGAAAGGGAGCGCGCATCCGTTAGGGCTACAGCCTGATACATTAGCTAGCCGTGTAAACCAAAGCGTTTGATAAAAAATAATTATAATAATAAAACAACTCTTTACTAACATTTTAAACCGAATTCGCTGTAAACCTCAAAAACAAAAAGTTGTGCCACCAAACTCAGACCGCGTGAGGATTGAAAAACAAACCCGGTTTTGATGTAGATCGCCGCTTACTCCAAAAACAATCGCGCCAACCCCGAACCGCTTCGCAAAACAGGAAGTGACGACATTTTCCCGCGGTCTCTATACTTCCGGAGGTTTCAGTGAACGCTAAGAGCTTTAAGACCTGTTTAAGTGTTGTTTAAGTGTTCTCGTTTGTATTATGTTTATTCTGGATTAACCACAAAAAAATAAATGAAAAATCAACACAACAAACATGTCACGATTTAAACCTGCAGAGTCCCGGAAGCTCAAATAAAACCAACACAGTGTTTAAATCCTGCTGAACATGATGTTAGAGGCACTGCGATTCATCATATTTCAGTAGTTGTTTTCTTAAAAGCGTTTATTCACAGCTATTTGTTTAACCTTGGAGTCTATATAAATATTATTACTGTATTTGAATAACAATACATAATAAATATATCATAACAATATAACAATCATTAAAAAAAGCTATTTGTTTACTCCACGTTCTTTTAATACATATATTTATTTATTAATTATTCTACTTATTTTAATTATTATTAATATTATTATTAATATTAGTAGTAGTAGTAGTAGTAGAAAAGCAACACACTTAATTTACTTACTTATTTATATTTTAACCAATTGAAAATTATGACGATGATGATGATTATTGTTATTGCAAACCTTAATTAATAATAAAATACATATAAATATACATTTATAAATAAAGCATAGACACACAACACAATATTTTAAAAATATTTATAGGTTTTCTCTCGCCGTTTATTACATTATAATAATTATTATACGTGTTGTACAATACCGTTATTATTATTAATAGTAGTAGTAGTAGTTCAAGAAAGTACATAATTTTTAAATACTTATTTGTTCACCACTGACGTTATTATTATTATTATTATTGCTATTGTTATTATTATTATTTGCGTGCTAATATATTATTAACACATTTTTAAAAGTTCCTCTTTCACTTAAAGTTAAATAAATAAAAAGAAAAAAAGTCAACAAAAACAGGCGTTTTCTGTCGCAAAGGATTCGGGGCACGCGATGGCACAATGACCCGGAAGTGATCCAACGCCACTCACATGTGGACGGGCACTTTAACACTGACGGGAACGTGCTCGGTGATGTTGTTGTCATCCATCCCGGACGATCCGGCGATGAGTTTCTGATTCGCGGTTACACGGAATTTATAAAGCGTTAAAAAAAAAAAAAAATCAAAACTAAACTGTGCACGTGTTCCCGAGACGTGTTCGCGGCTGCACCCTGTGCACGCGCGGCTAAATGACGGCATGGAGACTCTGGAGCTGAGCCTGGCATCCCTGGCCACGATTTCCAGACACGTCGAAAAAAGTCACGGCGAGCTCAGCAAGTATTTAACGAAGCAGGTGAGCAGCTCTCGCGCGCTTAAAATAGCGAACACGCGCCGGCCGATTGCCATAGTAACCTCGCGCGCGCGGATGTCCGTTAACATTAGCTAAGTGTTGATGCCGCCGCAGGCGCCTTCTGCCTTATATATTGTTTATATCGTTTCACACTCATAATATACCGTAGTAAATCTATTTGTGCGAACAAAGACTCTTATTTATTAATAACGTATTAAATCATCATTAATAAAAACCTGCACGTGTTCGTTCATACGATAAGCTAAGGTTAGCTAGCTTGTTTACTCCCCTAGCTAGGTAGCGTCTCTAAACACGTGACTATTATATTATTGTTTCAATTCTTTTTACCGTTTATTGCATCCCAGTACACACAATGATGTATATTTCCCTTTAAAAATATGTTATAACTCTTAAGTCACACCATAGCCTGTTATTTTTTAAATTTTTTTTGCTGTTACTACTTAACCAAGTCAGGCTCTAGCACCTTATAATGTGTTCTTTGCTATTTAATAACACACACACGCACATTTTGTACATTTAACCATCCTAAAATGTCATTGCATCATTTCTTCAGATATGGAGCCAGCAGGACAGACAAGCCATCCTGTGCTGTTTGACTCAGCTCCTGATAGAGAAGGAGTACACGCTCCTGATCGCTCGGCACCTGCGGCCGCTCGTGCTCGACCTGCTAGAGAGGAACGCCGAGCGAATCAAGAAGGACGTTCGCCTCAACCACGACCTCCACGAGAGACTGTGTGTAGCGCTCAGCAAGCTCCTCAGTGTCAGCCCCGATGCTCAGGCGTAAGCGGAAACATCTTTTTTTGTTGTTGTTGTTCGAGGGAGGGAGGAGTGGAGTGGTGTGACGGTTTGCTTTGCCGTATATTAAGAGGCAAAAAAACCTTGCATACTACGAGGGGTTTGTTTACGGTGACGGGGTTTGTTTAGCGGTCGAACGATAGTGGGTTTTACCAATAACTAAGTCGGGCCGTACGTTTCTGCCGATAACTGATGAATCGACCGGATGGTTTTTAAAATCGACACGGAATGAAAACACAATGCTCAAATAAAATATTGCTGCACTTTATTACAAAAATAAACAGTGCTGACTGTACGGTGAAAATGTACTGTACTTTTTATAATTTTTTTAAAAATTAATAAATATTCATATATATTAACTATTAATCATCGAAGTAAATAAGAGTTCCGTCCGAACGGAACCCAAGAGTGAAGACATCCGAAATGAATCAAAAATCACTTTGAATAACACAACAAAATTTGCCAGCGATGGTTTTTATTTCACCACTAGAGGCCGCTCTCGTACTGTAGAATGACAGTGGACCCTCCTGAGCCGCTCCCGCGTCGGACGCAACCGGGAATGATTATCCGAGTGTGGATTTTTGCAGATAACCGACAGTACCAGCAATCAGTTATCCGCGCCGGTTATTCGTCAAAACCGATCAATCGGTCGACCTCTAGTTCGTTGTATATGTGAATAAGCGAATTGGAAAGTCTTTTTTTTTTTGTGAAAGCAAGCGATTCGTCTCCACCTCCAGGTTTGCGGCGAGGTACTTCACCAGCGCGCCGCCCGTCTTTCAGAGACTCTTCTTCACCAGCGAAGAGGCCGCCTCTATCCACTACGGCCCCAGGCGCATGAAGCTGCGTGACCTGATGGGGGCCACCCTCCGCTTCCTGCAGAGCGACTGCGAGAAGTTCCGCGTGCTGTGGGACTGGAGCGCCTGCATCTCGCAGCTGCTCACGAGTGACGTCATGGTCCGAGGGTACGGCTGTGAAACGGTCCTTCTGACCCCGATAGTGTTTTGTTTTTTTGTGGCCAACGTGTCTGTCCGGCTTCGAAACCTTCCCAACATTAACCTTTATTTTATTTTATTTGGTTTGATTAAAGTTACACAGCGCAGTGCCTTGCTTTGGTGTCCCACATGACCGACAACCAGAAAACAATCTTCCTGAGGAAGGTTCTGTCCAGTGACGAGATTCTGCATCTAAAAATGAAGTATATTGCACTTACTTTGCTTTTTAAAATGTTTTTTTTATTTTATTTTTAAATGTGTTGTTAGCCATTGAAGTGCACTCTTGTGGCGCTGTCGGTGTTTAGTCCACTCTCTGTTTCCGCATCGTCAGGTCGCTAGAGGAGACTCAGCAGCTGGAGGTTGAGAGAGCTCTGGTTTTAGCCAATCAGGGCTCTGTGATGTGGCAGTTGGAAAAAGGAAATAAGCTCACCAAGGGGCAGATGGGGTCAGGAGACCTGTCGCAGGGCATCACCGCTGTGTGCGGTGTGATCTTAGCCAGACTGACGCCTCGACAGGAAGAGCAGGTGACTGCAACAGAACAGCAAACCCTGTCGTGTTTTATTCCTTACGCAATATTCCTCATCGCCCCCTGGGTGTCTGATTAAACTCGGTTGGCGGTTGGTTGTAAATGATGTTCTCGTTTGTAGACGTCTTTGAAAACCCTGGTGCTGGTGGATTCGACGTGTCGAAACCTCCGGCGGCTCGCCATGGCCGTCGCGTCCCAGAGGCCCGTTCTTCTGGAAGGACCTATCGGATGTGGGAAAACAGCTCTGGTCGAATATCTAGCAGCCGCTACGGGCCACGTCAAATCCCCCAACATCCTCAAGGTTCAGCTGGGAGATCAGACAGACAGCAAAGTGAGGGTTTATTATTATTATTATTATTTATTTCCTGCTTTATTTATATACGAGTTATGTATTTACACGTCCTGATTGTTCTGGCGAATCTTCTGCTTCATCTGGAAAAGCCTCAATCGTGTGCTACGATCACTGGAGTATAACCGAGATGTCCAAGTTATCCGGCGATGATATTTAACTCGGTGTTTTTTTTATTGTTCCTCTGCGTGCGCCGCAGATGTTGCTTGGGATGTACAGATGCACAGACATCCCTGGCAAGTTCGTGTGGCAGCCCGGATCCCTGACTCAGGCCGTATCCAAGGGTTACTGGATCCTCCTGGAGGATATCGATCACGCACCGTTGGATGTGGTGAGTTTCCTCCAGTAGGAAAATAATCCACCGCTTTTTATTTTTGTACCGTAATTATCATCGGGACGTATAGTTTCTGACATTGTCGCGGGCGCTCTTCAGATATCCGTGCTGCTGCCGCTGATGGAGAACAAGAAGCTGACCATCCCAGGCCGGGAGGACTGCATTCAGGTCGCTCCAGGCTTCCAGTTCTTCGCTACGAGACGGTAAGAAACAATAACCGAGAAGGCGAGTGTGTGTGTGTGTGTGTGTGTGTGTGTGTATGCGTGTGCGAGTTATGCTCACTTGGATTGCTGTAGAACGAGCCTAGTTCGAGCTTATAGTCCTATTTTGGCAATAAAGCACAATCGGTAAGACCAGAATGAGTCTAGCTGTTCAGTTCGGCCAGAAAGTATGAACGGTACCCTATAAAAGGAGGAAGCGTTAGCGTGTATCTATGCTAGCTGATGCAGTGCAGTGGCCGAGCTGCATTATTTGAAGCTTTAGAAGGCATGATTGTGAGATTTCTACGCCTTTTTATGGAGTTTTGTGGGCGTCACTAAATATAAACCAGCTGTTTTGTGTGTGTCTGTTCATTTGACTGTTTTGTTTTGGAACGTAAACGTGCGTAGTGATACGAGCGTATCCCGATGTTATTCAGGATCTTCTACAGCGGTGGAGTGTGGCACCGGCCTCAGAGCACCCACGCTGCTCTACTAGACAAGTACTGGAACAAGCTGCAGATTGGGAATATGACCAGAGAGGAACTCAAACAGGCAAGGAATAGTATATTCTACAGTGGTGCTTGAAAGTTTGTGAACCCTCGAAATCCCAAAAGTAGATACTTGTCCGGAAATATTCTACTCGGTCATTTATTTATTGAGGACAATGATCCAGTGTTACTTATGTGAGCGGCGAAAGCTCGTCCGTGTGATCTTTAGCAAACTGGAGATGTTCTTTTTGGAGAGCAGTGGCTTTCTCCGTGCAGTCCTGCCATGCACACCATTGTTGTTCAGTCTTCTCCTGATGGTCGACTCATGAACATTAACATTAGCCAATGGGAAAGAGGCTTTCAGTTGCTTAGGAGTTACCATAGGTTCATTTTCAACCAAATTTTTTATTTTTTTTCTTTAGTTTTCCTGAATTTCCTCCATTTGTACACAGTCTATCTGACTGTGGATCGGTGGAGTCCAAACTCTTCAGAAATGGTTTTGTAACCTTTTCCAGCCTGATGAGCTTCAACAACTCTTTATCTATGGTCCTCAGAAATCCCCTTTGTTCGTGCCACGATACACTTCCACAAACACGTGTCGTGAAGATCAGACTCTGATAGATCCCTGTTCTTTAAATAATTTAATCATCATCCCATTGATTAAAAACACCGGACTCTAATTTCACCTTCAAATGAAACTGCTAATCCTAGAGGTTCACATACTTTTGCCACTCACAGATGTGTAATATTGGATCATTTTCCTTGATAACTAAATGACCGAGTATAAATATCTTTGTCTCATTCGTTTAATTTTTTTATCTACTTTTAGGGACCCGTGTGAAAGTCAGGTCACGTTTCTGCAGATGTATAGAAAATTCTTTCACAAACTTTCAAGCACCTCTGTAAGTAGGATCACAGTTGCTGTCCTTCCTTTTACTCAGTGGGATTTTCTTCTTGCTTTCTCGTAGGTCGTGCTAGATAAGTTCCCTAACTTGGCTGTGGTGGTGGATCGATTACTGGACATTTATTGTCAGCTGACCGGCGACAAACACCACGTCGCTGTCGCTGCTTCTGGCCCACAGAACCCAAGTGAGGACCGAACCACCATGCTGGAAGGCCGAGGACTCTCTCTGAGGTAGCGTTGAAACGCAAAAGCACCGTGTTTCATTTTTTTGCTAAGCGACTGGTTAAACTCTGCCACCATTTTATTGATTTTTTTTTTTTTTTTACACCATTCCATTGGCTGAAATCAAGTACGTGGTTCGAGATGTTTGACTAATTGGCGTGAACTAGGGTTCTTTACGAACTCCCTGGTTTGTGCCGGTTTGGCGTTCACGTGACTGGCTTTCGATCAGGCTCAGACTGCTGTCAATGGTCCATCGATCGCACTAATTCTCCACCAGGGAGACTCGCATCATGTAAAGTCGGCGTCAGGACAGAACAGAATGGCGCTGTTGGGTAATCAGTGCAGATGAAGTAGGGCGTTGCTAATTCCCTAAGCTCTGAGCCTTAAATTGCAACTCGCCCAGACTCCGGAGTTGTAGTGGTTTTGTGTTTTTGGTAAACGGGTTCGCCCTGACAAAGGCGAAATCGATCTAAGCCAGTATTGCAGCGGTGTGATGTTTTGATTGAAGCCATTGTGTGGCCAAGAAAAATCAATGCAGTAATCTAATAATGTTGTGTGTGTGTGTGTGTTTTGTGGTGATTGTGGGATGATTTTTAAACCTTTTAGGATATACGAATGAAATGAAATGACGTGTATAATATATTCATCATAAAGGATTTACTCTGTATGCTGTAACAGCGTAGAGATCTCGAGAGAGCGCTATAGTACGTGTTTGAGTCGGTATTGTGTGTCGTGAGCAGGGATTTGCTGAAGTGGTGTGAGAGAATATACGTGAACTTCGACAGCTCCTCCTCGAACACGGCGCAGAACGTCTTCCTGGAGGTGAGTGCCCTTTTTTTAAAAAATTATTTATTTATTTATTTTTGGGAGACGCCTTGTTTCATTCGCTCGTATCGTAACGACATTCAAAATACATTTGCCGCCAAACATCATGTGCTTAAAAAAGAAATCGGATTCACGCTGAGCCGGGTTAACCTGCGTAAATGGTAAATGGCGCACTTATATAGCGCTTTTATCCAAAGCGCTGTCTCATTCACACACACACTCACACACCAATGGTAGCAGAGCTGCCATGCAAGGCGTTAACTTGCCATCGGGAGCGACTCGGGGTTCAGTGTCTTGCCCAAGGACACTTCGGTACGTGGAGTCATGCGGGCCGGGAATCGAACCCCCAACCCTACGGTTAGCGGACAACCCGCTCCACCACCTGATCCACAGCCGCCCCCCGTGTGTAAACGCGTCGACGGTATTGTTCCGGGGGATTAAACGTGCCGTGTGTCCTGTAGGCCCTCGACTGCTTCACCGCCATGCAGTCCAAAGCAGAGAGCCGCCTGAAGTTGGCCGAGGTCATCGGCAGCAAGCTCAACATCTCCAAAGAGAAGGTAAGGAAGAAAAAACAAAGAGAGTTAATACCATTGTATTAATACTAGTGGTGTCTAGTTCAGATGATATGTAACACTTCTCAATGCGCTGTTTCAGGCTCAGCACTTCTGTCAGATGTACCAGCCTGCCATCAGTATCACGGAGCTGGAGGTGACGGTAGGACGCACCATGCTGCTGCGGAAACAGAGCGACGCCGTGCGCCTCGACGTGTAAGAGGCCATCGCTTCGGCTGACCCACACTCTGTCTTTACGCCTCTCTATCTTCTTGTCTCTCTCTCTCTCTCTCTCTCTCTCTCTCTCTCTCTCTCGATGCAATTCTTTAGCTCTTTACACTCTGCCTGAGGTATTATGGACTGTTTTGGTTCAATGCCCCCCTGCTGGTAAATTGAATAAACATTGAATTGATTGGCTCGCTGCGTCGGCACAACCCCTCAGCACATTTAGACCTAACATGCTGTACCAGGAGCGTTCTGGTTAATCATACAGGGTCGTTTGAGGACCTCTTGTATAGCAATACTGCAACAAGACAAATCATTAATTGTTCATTAAGGGTCATATATTGGGTATAACCAAGTTCAAGTTTCACCCCAGATGTTTAATTCACTATTATAAAGTATTTTAACTATTGGAAAAAACAAGAATATTTTCCACGGCTACTCAAATAACATTTATTTCTAGTTTCTCGTCATCGTCGTAATATCCTGGGTCGTTTGAACCCGATAATCGCATCCACAAAGCATACGGCCAGCAGCATCATTCATTAAAATACAAGCTAGCTATTGAGTAAATACAATATTTTAAGTGCATTAAAATGGCATCCGCTTCCCATATGTACACTCTACCGGTCAAAAGTTTGTGGACACTCGGCCGAAACGTTTCTCGCGATCTTAAAAAGCTTTTGATCCGAAGGCGTGTGATCGAATGTTAAATGAACTCGGTGTTTCGATGTATACGTGTGTGTCTCGACAGAGATAAGCAAACGTTCGCGGCTACACGTCCCTCCTCCGTGCTTCTGGAGCAGCTGGCTGTGTGCGTCACGAAAGGCGAGCCCGTGTTGTTGGTTGGCGAGACGGGCACAGGGAAGACCTCCACCGTGCAGTATTTAGCTGGATTAACAGGTGAGCGGGATTATTTTCCTCTCCAGCTCGCGATTTACACTTCTCCTAGGCCCGTTTAAAACAAACTAGTCCTTATATCAGATCCGTACACAACGCTAGAAGACTGAGCTGCAACCGAATTTGTTCTACATGGTTTCTGTTGCCTTCAGGACACAAGCTGCGTGTGATCAACATGAACCAGCAGAGCGACACCGCTGATCTCCTGGGAGGGTAAGTACGGGGGAAGCCGGCGATGTTTTGCTGTAATAACATGGCTGGAAGTGTTGTGTGTTTGCCATATTTTTTTTTTTTTTATCCATACATAGTTACTTTATTGTTACTTGTGGTGGAAAACGTTTTTACATAGTGCTGACACTGGAGACTCCTTCCCTTAAAATGAAATAAACGCCTCCTTACGGATCCATGGCAACGTGATCAGTGATTATATGAGAACGAGCGCGTTTTAATAAGAACCTGCGATTTGGCTCGCGGCAGGATTCGATGTCCGAGCCGCAGTTGTGTAGAGATTAACGCTGAAGTGATGATGATGTGTGTCGGGCAGGTACAAACCCGTGGATCATAAGCTCATCCTGTTGCCCCTGCGTGAGGCGTTTGAGGATCTGTTCTCTCAGACGTACTCCCGCAAGCAGAACATAACCTTCCTGGGTCACGTGCAGACCTGCTTCCGAGGGAAACGCTGGCAGGACCTGCTCAAGCTCATGGACCACGTGTGCAAGTCGGCCCTCACCAAGGAGCTGCAGGACAAGCCTAATGGTAACGGTAGTCCGTTCTTCCACTCTAGCCATGTGTATATGCGAACGGAAGGGAGGTCACAAATGTGTGTTGTGTTTATCAGCTGCGTTGCTGCAGCAGCAGTGGGAGGCACTCGCTCTCAGACTCAGCCAGACTCAGGAGCAGATCCGAGCTCGGGAATCGGCACTGGTGTTTGCCTTCGTCGAGGTAAAAGCACACTACGCACGTCTGTCCTGTGGAAATGCAGTATGAAATCGGACGTATCGCGTATTTATGTAAATAAAAGATGACGTTTTGTGAGTGTCTAAGTAAGCTGTGTTCACATGGTGCGTGTTGGTGTGTGTGTGTGTGTGTGTGTGTGTGTGTGTGTTTAGGGTACCCTGGCGCAGGCAGTCAAGAAGGGAGAGTGGATCCTGCTCGATGAGATCAACCTGGCTGCAGCCGAAACCCTAGAGTGTCTGAGCGGGCTGCTAGAGGGCAGCGCCGGGTCTCTGGTGCTGCTGGACCGAGGAGATACAGGCGAGCCAAATTATTATGTCGACCGATAGTGGATTTTACCGAATGAAAACATAACATGCAAATTAAAATATTGCTGAAATTTATTATAAAAATAAACAGATTGTACCATGAAAATGTACTATACCTTTTTAAATTAAATATATGTATCAATTATTAGTAAATATTGAAGTGTATAAAAGAGTTAGATCCAAACCGAACCAAAAAGTAACAAACAAAAACAGAGACATCCAAAATGAATCAAAAAACACTTCAAATAACACAACAAAAATTAGTCGGCGATAGATAGTTTTTATTTCGCCTCTAGAGGCCGCTCTCGTACCGTAGAACGTCAGCGGACCCTCCTCAGCCGCTCCCGTGACGGACGCGACCGAGAACACCTATCGGTGTGGCGAAACCAATAAATCGGTCGGCCTCTAAGCCAAATACAATTTTTCATATTGCTTCAAGTCTGTTTTTCGATTAAACACGTAAACATCTCTCAAGTGACCAGTTTACCCTGATGCGTGTTCTCTTTAAACGTTGCAAAAAAAGAATGTTCATATGCAAATCAGTATGCAGCTCCTTGGACTTTCGAGTCACCCTGTCGTTGACACGCCGTTGCCCCTTTCAGAGAATTTCTGTTGTCAATTTTAATCCAGAACCCCTGGTGCGCCACTCCGACTTCCGCCTGTTCGCCTGCATGAACCCGGCCACCGACGTAGGCAAGAGGAACCTGCCCCTGGGAATCCGCAACAGGTTTACCGAGCTGTACGTAGAAGAGCTGGAGAGCGAGGGCGATCTACGCGTCCTGGTCTCGGATTACCTCAAAGGCCTTAACTTGAACAGAAGTACCATCCATGGAGTCATCAGGTTTGGAAGAGCACTGAATCAAACTGCACGAACGACTCTTTGAACCGTTATTCGTGAGCGTATGAAGCGTCAGTTTAAACGTCTCTTCTTTGTCGTCATTGACATCCTAATATTTAGAGCAAGCGTTGCCGTGTAATTTCTCCATTTAAGCTTTAGGGTTAACGGGCCCGCTGTTGTTTTTTTTGCGTGCAGTTTTTATTTGGCCATTCGCAAGGAGGCGAGCTCGCGCTTGGTGGACGGCACTGGCCACAAGCCTCACTACAGTTTACGCACACTGTGCCGTGCTCTCAAGTACGTCGCCACTAACCCCTGCTACAACGTCCAACGGTCTCTCTTCGAGGTGAGAGATCCTTTCTCTGCGTTCTGTCTAGAGTATATCAAAATGGCTGCTGGAAATGTCACTGTTTTTACTTTCCTGTTATTACAAACAAACTAAAGTACCTGTGCTCTAAAGGGCTCTGTGTGTGTGTGTTTGTTTGTCTATATACAGGGTTTTTGCTTAAGCTTTCTAACACAGCTGGACCGCAGTTCCCATCCCGTCGTGGAGAAATTAGTGCACCAGTACATTCTGGGAGGAAACATCAAGTGTCTTAAACAGGTAACAGATCACTAAAGGTATACAGGGTACATTTATTTATTTATTTGTTTATGTTCCTTCTTCTTAGAATTGTGTTTTAAACTCTTTAGAAAGAAGGCTGGCTGAGATTGTGGTTATAGTTGTCATCAATTTCTCAGTACTTTCCAATCCTGATAACCTGATTAATATATATAAATATGTTTAATTTTTGAAAAGGTACGGTACATCTATGATACCGTCAGTACTGTGTATCGATATATCGGGTATCTTCCAGTGCGGCCCAACTTGGTTATCGGTATCGGTAAAAATCCACTATGGGTCGACCTCTACACTCGATAATGACCACTACTTAAAACACATTGTTGTCTCGTTTCTGTCTCTGCCTTCTTGTACAGCCAATCCCGGAGCCCCGCTCCCGTGGCTGTCTGCAGATCGAGGGCTACTGGTTGTGTCAGGGTGACATGGACCCAGCACTGGACCCGAGCTACATCCTCACTCCTTCTGTGCGCCTCAACCTCCGAGACCTGGCCCGCGTTGTGGCTGCTGGGTAATAACCCCGCGCTTTATTATCCAGATTCGACACATCACTGACTAATAATCTGGCAGAGATGCTTTGCTATAGGAGCTTCATGGATGTGAACAGATGTATTTTCTTTCCCCCCCCCCCCCCCCCCCCCCCCCCGATTATGTGTGTTGCTCAGGCATAGGTTACCGGGCTAGTGCAGAGCATATACGTTTAAATCTCATCTACTGATCCCCGACGCATTTGCTGTTTCTGTTTATTATTTATTTAATTCAGCATCCACCCGGTGCTGATCCAGGGTGAGACGTCGGTAGGGAAAACCAGCCTGGTCCGGTGGCTAGCGGCTGCCACGGGGAACCAGTGTGTGAGGATCAACAACCACGAGCACACAGACATCCAGGAGTACATCGGCTGCTACTCATCCGACGAGCACGGGAAGCTCGTCTTCAAAGAAGGTGCAGAGGATTGGATCTTAAGCGTTATACAAAAGTGTGCTGCAGCAGTTTTGATTAAATGAAAATGTTGTCAGTTACTGATATTAAGTGTACAGTACAATAGCGTAGAGTGTGAGTAAACATCAGGTATTGGTCAAGAACGGAACAGGAAGAGCAGGTGATTGTGTAATATTTAGGACAATCGAGAAGTCACCTGGTCTAGACGTTTATAGCTAAAGCATTGTGTGTGCGTGTCCCCAAGGCGTCCTGATCGATGCCATGCGGAAGGGCTATTGGATCATCCTGGACGAACTGAACCTCGCCCCCACTGACGTCCTCGAAGCCCTGAACAGGCTGCTAGATGACAACAGGGAACTCTTCGTCGCCGAGACACAGGAAGTAGTGAAGGCACATCCGAGATTCATGCTCTTTGCTACCCAGAATCCCCCAGGTCTCTACGGTGGCAGAAAGGTACCAAAAGTGTCACTTTTGGTTCAGTGTCTTGCTTCCTGCTTAAAGGTGAACTACATTTCTGGTAGCATATTTGGGATATCGTGCCTAATTTCTGTGTCGCCGTAGGTCTTGTCGAGGGCGTTCAGGAATCGCTTTGTGGAGCTGCATTTTGACGAGTTACCCAGCGAAGAGCTGGAGACCATCCTTCACCAGCGCTGCAGCCTTCCTCCATCTTACTGCACCAAACTGGTCAAAGTCATGCAGAACCTTCAGGTGAGGGCCTGGGACGGGACGTTTAGGGGGAAAAAAATTGGAAATGTCGTGGACTGGTCGCACCATCTTGTTTTAAATGTTAAGTAACTACGACCAGTCTTTAAAGAAGACTTTACACCCAGAGTTATCGAGACAGATCTTAACAAGAGTTAATTATTGGAAATTGGAATCGGCCGTATTTGTCAGTTACTGGAAAAACGTCTTGGTTACGCATGTAACCCTGTTAACTGAGAAGAGTACGAGACGTTGTGTCAGTGTCTGTTACTCAGTACACCAGTGGTTCTCTTTCACACATTTGTTCGGTATCTCACTACGGGAAACGCCTCGGGCGTGACCGATCCTGGAAGCACCAATATCACCACGTCTGTAGGTTGACGGACCGATCACGACAGTGATGAGGAGTCCCGCCTTCCTAAAATACATCACTGTCGACGGTCCCGACCTCATTCTCGTTCTCTTCCCCGTGAAGATTCTTTATGGAAGCTACCAGTGCGTCAAGGTGGGTTCTCACTTCATATCTCAAGGCGTCACGGCTCCTTCTTATTTCCTCGTGTTTTGCGTCCGTCATGGCGACTGCGAGATCTTCCAGTAGTGCAGCGAAGGGAAAAGATCTCTCAAGATCGCCCATGCGTGTACGGGTCTCTGATTTCTTCCAGGGACTCTCTGTGTATCCCGAGTGCTGCCTGCACTGTTCTCTGCTCCCGTTCAGGGCCTTATAGAGATGTGCACAACAGGAAAGCCAGGGCGCGGAGAGATTTATATGACTGCAGGAGGATGCCGTCGCGCACTTGGTCAAATAGCAGATTCCCGCCGTCTCAGCGTGGGACAAACCTTCCTCCCGTAAAGTGCCTGTGTAAAGGTTTCCTTCGGCTGGACATCCATATCGTGGAGGAGTTGGGGATGTCCAAGCACCTGCAATTTCGATCTGTCACACGATGAGCATCGTTGGCACGCATGCACAGTACACCCTTCGGTTTTATCCACAATAAACCGGGGTTCTTGTCTACAGTTTGCTGTAAAACCACCACTTTTCAACAGTGTGTTAATGTCAACAGCAGAAGTTTTAGAGGAAGAAATAACCTCTTTATTGAGCAAAAGAGCCATTCGGAGGATAGCCATCACAGCTTTTGCCATTCTCATGAGAGGGGAAGGTCTTCGTCCCGTTCTATATTTGAGGAACCTCAACAAACACCCCAGAAAGTAGAAGTTCAAACCGTTCATCTCATTTTATTCGTCCCAGAGACGGTCGATCTGAAGGATGCATATTTTCACGTAGGCCTTTACCCGGCACACAGGTTTGCCAATCAGGGCACAGCCTATGAATTCTTTCCAGACTCTCGTTAGCCCAGAGAGTGTTCAGTAAACGGCCTATTTGGACGATCTGCTCCTCTACGCTCCATCACGTCGTCAAGCGGAGATAGATACAGAAGTGTGTGCGTCTCATTTAGAGAGCTTAGGCTTCAAAATGACCGTGACGGAACTTTGTTTGATGCCCACGCAAGAGATTAGGCTGAACTCAGACCTGTTTCGAGCGCTTCTGTCAGAGGAGCGCATCAGGTCAATCCATGGCCGTTTATCCGTTTTTTGGAAAGGAGGAAGGTCCCTTTCGGTCTGTGTTTATGCCTTCTGGGGCTGATTGCCTCAACGGTCTCGGTCATTCCATTGGGACTGTCGCGACTGCCATCTGGATTTACTGGCTTTTCATCCTCCGCCTTTTTTCTCATTGGAAGAAGAGCGGCTTCGTTGTTTGTGCCGTGTCCGTGCGTCACGCCACTATGTAAACAGAAGAAAAGCACAGAGGAAGAGTAATCAGTTACTCGTATCTTCTGCTGACTCTCATAAGGGCAAGCCTATTTCACGTCAGCGGCTGTCCCATTGGGTAACGGAAGCTGTTATATCAAGTTATAATATATGAGACTACCATATATTCTACCAGCGCTATGACTACCTCCTGGCCACTATTTAAAGGCGTTTCAGTTCAGGACAAAACGTGCAGCGCCGAGTTGGGCTTCGCCTCACGCTTTTGTCCAATTCTATAGGTTGGATGTTACATTCATCCATCATTGGCTCGTTCCGTCCTGAGCTTGTACAAATAAATAAATAAACAAATAAAATAGCTCTCGCAAAATGAACGAGGTGGGAGTTTGTTTGTTATTCCCCCCCCCCCCATATATGTTATTCATGGAATACTTGGTCTATGTATTTGTTACATACACCTCTATGTTGGTTGGCGTGCCTGCTTCGGAATCTGCAATACGGGAGTCGTCTACATCCCGTAGTGAGATACCGAACGAACGTTTGAAAGAGAACGTTAGGTTACTTGCGTAACCCCGGTTCTCTGATAACGCGAGTGAGGTATCTCTGCACACGTCCCGCCTTACAGTTGCACGGAAAAGATCGATCGGTCGTGATTGGCCTGTCAGCTGACAGACGTGGTGGTGTTGGTGCTTCCAGGATCGATCACGCCCAAGGCGTTTCCCGTAGTGAGTTACCTCACTCCTGTTCTCAGAGAAACCCGGGTTACGCAAGTAACCTAAGGTTTCTGTCTTTTTCAGGACATTCCAGTTTGTTGTATTGGCTGTGCCCGATGTTTCTGCAATGCCTCTGATTGATTTTCCTTCTTTTCTCAGCTTCAAAATGGCTTGCATTTCTTCCATAGACAGCTCTCTGATCTTCATGTTGGCTTATCCTTTTTAACAGCAAATGCAGTCTTGACAGGTGAAACTGAAGGCTAAAACCACGAGTAGATGTTCAGAGCTATTTATTTACATGTTGGAGTATTTTTTTTTGGCTACGAATTGGGTGGTCTGATACAAAAATGTGTTACGTTCTATGTCGTTTAACACCTCTACATATAAATAAAAGCTGAATCTCTGAACCCTTCTCATGTTCGTCTTTTTGATCTCAAACCCAAATGTCTTCAGTCTACAGTAAAATCAAATGCATTGGACTTGCCGTTCCAATAGTTTCGGAGGAGACTGTAGATTCTAGACATTTCCTTGCCGTGAAGTAATGAGATAAATTTACAAGTCGTTTACAACCAGGATTAAATTCACTCTGAGTGCTTGTGAAAACGTTCATATTTTTTGTGCGTGTGCGCGCGTGTGTTTTTAGTCTTTGCGACGTGGGTCCAGCGTGTTCGCCGGGAAGCACGGTTACATCACCCTCAGAGATTTGTTCCGATGGGCCGAGCGCTATAGACTGGAAGAGCAGACCGACTCGTCACGTGACTGGCTGCAACATCTAGCCGACGACGGTAACTAATAACGTGAATACGTATTCGTTTTTCGTTAAGCGCGTTCAGTACGTTATTGTGTTCATTCCTCTGTGTCGTATGCTCGCGATCAGGGTACATGCTGCTGGCGGGCCGGGTCCGTAAGCCAGAGGAGGCTTTAACCATCCAGAACGTTCTGGAAAAGCACTTTAAGAGGACGGTAAACCCAGATGCACTGTTCTCTGAGGCTCAGGTCAACACCCAGTTCAGTAAGTTCAGCCCAGGACACACACCAACACATTTCCCAGGACACAATGGAAGTCACGTTGCACCTGGTCGATCTCTCTCTCTCTCTCTCTCTCTCTCTCTCTCTCTCTCTCTCTCTCTCTGTCTCTCTGTTTGGGACAGCTATCCTTCAGCGTTTTCCGTTAAACATTCACGCTTGTAAAATTGTACTGAAAATGTTATTTTAAGTCATTTGAATAACAGTACAGGATTTAAAGGGTGTCGTCCACCGCACATTCGAAAACAGAAACAACTGAATTTCTGGTTCATTTTTCACCGACTTGAGACACAAGTGGTGACGTATTGACTGCTGGTGTCTCAACTGAGTACGAATATATTCTCTTGGTGCCAATGATGAGCAAGTACACAAAGTACTAAAGGTTTTTTAGTACTTTGTACAGTAGAAAGAGGCCACTAATTATGTAACGAAGGTTTCGTTTTTATGTTAAGTCCGTTTTATATCCGTCACTAAGGTGCGTTTGTGTGTTTTGATCCGCAGGTCCGTTTGTGGCCAGCCTTGCTGGCATGCCTGAGGAGTTTGGTCATGTGGTTTGGACCCAAGGCATGAGGAGGCTTGCCGTGCTGGTGGGTCGTGCGCTCCGTTTTGGAGAGTCCGTCCTGCTGGTGGGCGACACCGGGTAAACACGTTATCTCTAGCTCAGTGTACTTGATTACCGATGCTATTATTATTATTATTATTATTATTATTATCATGCTGATTTGGCAAAGCTGGACCCGAGTTAGTTTGTTTCTCTCAGTACTACATGATGACTGTTCAGCTCTGTTAGCCATCTTTAAAAAGCTGCTATGACTCAAATGTGTGTCGAGAACCTGTGTGTGTATATATAGATTGTCTAAATGGTGTTTCTTTAGGTGTGGTAAGACCACAATATGCCAGCTGTTTGCTGCTCTGGCTGGACTGAAGTTTTTCGCTGTGAATTGCCACCTGCACATGGAGACGTCCGACTTCTTGGGCGGTTTACGGCCGGTCCGGCACATTGGAACGGGCCAGGTAAGATAACACACGCTCACCGACGGACACTGCACTGTTCGTCAATACGCTAATGAGATATCCGAGAAAATTTTGCATATACTTTGATACAACCCACTGACCGTATTGACATCATATTTGGTTCAGATAGTCAATCCGGATAAATATTAGACAAATAAAGATAAGTATTTGGTGTTTATTGTAAACCTGTGTGAGCACCTATTTTTTTTGTTTCCCCCCCAGGCGGATGCTGAAGATGGCCGTTTGTTCGAATGGCGCGATGGACCCCTGGTGCTTGCTATGAAACAGGAAGGAGTGTTTTTGATGGATGAGATCTCACTGGCTGACGACTCCGTGTTGGAGAGACTCAATAGGTGGGTTTCAATTTTTTTTTTTTTTTTTTTTTAAACCCACATAAATACATAAACAGAGATACAATCTTGCATTGCACTTCCATTCTGCAGCGTATTGGAGACGGAGAAATCTCTGGTCCTGGCAGAGAAAGGCAGCAGTGATGACGACGACGTCGAGCTCATCATCGCCGGGAAGAAATTTCGACTGGTTGCGACTATGAACCCCGGTGGAGATTTCGGCAAGAAAGAGGTTTGTTCTGGGGGGGAAAAAAAATTGTGATTTTTTTTTTTTTTTTTTTTTTTTTTTTCTCCCCCCATGGATTTAATAATTGTATAATTTGCTTAAAATGTCACTTTTTATGTATGTCCAGCTTTCCCCAGCATTGAGGAACAGGTTCACTGAGATCTGGTGTCCTCAGTCTAACAGCCGCGGTGATCTGATGAAGATCGTCCAGCACAACTTGCGAGCGGGGCTTTCTTTAGACCAGCATGACCACCAAGGTGGGTGCGCGACTCAAGAGACGAGTCAGTGTTCGACTCCTCGGTGCTGTATTGTCCTTCGTTAACTTCTCATTTTACTGAACCCCTGTTCCCTGAGACTCATCCCTGCTATCATCTCCAGGCAAGGACGTCGCCGAGGTCATGTTGGACTTCATAGACTGGCTGACCAATCAGGAGTTTGGGAGGCGATGCATCCTAAGCGTAAGGGACATCCTGTCTTGGGTGGACTTCCTGAATGCCGTGTGCGAGAAGGACGAGGATCGAGATGAGAGCAGCTTCATGGGTCTGGAGGAGATAGAGGAGCCGGAGTGGGACCAGAGGCTGGACACGGTCACTGCCTTCATCCACGCCGCCTGCCTCGTTTACATCGACGGCATCGGATCAGGTAAACGCCGAATAACACTCGTAGAAGTGTCGTAATATCAATATAATGGTGGCTTTGCATTGCACCATTGCACACTCCAAAATATTTTCCAACCCGTCCTTGCTTTTATGATTGTCTAACCTTGTGCTTCCTGGTCCTCAGGGACAACAGTCTCAGCAGCAGAGAACGTCGCGGCGGCGAGGAAGGCGTGTCTGGCTTTTCTGGAGACGAAGCTACGCAGGATCACTAAGCTAGACGAGAAGATGCAGGAGGCTCTGAGGGTTTACGACACCAGCCTGGTCAGAGAGTCACGCTGGGGGGACGACTTCTTCGGCATCGAGCCCTTCTACGTCGTGGCTGGTGAGCGACGCTCGTTACTGTCGGTCTCGTACTAGCAAACGTAACATAAAATATCGTTTCCGTTGCACGATCACCTTAAAATAAACATTCCGCGTTTCCCCAGATCCCGAGAGCGAAAGCCGCGGTCTGTTAGACTACGCCCTCGGTGCAGGCACGACAGCGATGAATACCATGAGGATCTTGCGTGCGCTGAAGCTCCAGAGACCCATCCTGCTGGAGGGTTCACCCGGAGTGGGCAAGACCAGTCTGGTGGCCGCGCTTGCCAAGGCCTCTGGGAACCAGCTCGTCAGAATCAACCTCTCTGAGCAGACAGTACGCGACTTATCTGTAAAAATAAGTAAAGCCTCACTCGAGTTGTTTTTATGTTTAAAACTGTACATTACAGTGGCTTGCGTAAGTACTTTTTCCACGTTTCGTAGAGTTGGAACTGAAATTGACTTGGATTGGATCATAACAAATAGTGCAAATGAGTCGTTATTTTTGGTATTCAGTTTCATAATGATGCCACTTCATGTAACTGCATAACTATTATTATTTGTTCAGGATGTTACAGACCTGTTTGGAACTGACCTTCCAGTGGAGGGCGGTAAAGGAGGAGAGTTTGCTTGGCGTGACGGTCCTCTCCTTGCTGCTCTAAAGGCCGGACATTGGATTGTACTAGATGAGGTAACCCCACTCACGACCTTTTTGAGTTCCTACCTGCAGTTTGTTCACATTTACCGTTGGACACGAGATGTAAGAGCCTTTTTACGACCATCTTATTCCGTCATCTCTCGTTCAATCTGTATCGAGGAAGGAGAAATAAAGCTTGGAAGGAAGTAGCAGAGATTGTTGGTGCAGACTGGAGCTAGTACAGTTAACTTGGGTGGTTAATCTGCTAACAGAACCATTACGGAGCCTAGCCACTCACTCTTACACGGTGTGAACGTAGGGTTAGATATTAACTAATATCCTGAAAGTGGATCCAGCATATAAATATAAATCAGGAGAGCACATCTGTGTTTCTGTGCTGCGCAGCTGAACCTGGCCTCTCAGTCGGTGTTGGAGGGTCTGAACGCCTGCTTCGATCACCGAGCAGAAATCTACATCCCGGAACTGAGCATACGTTTCCAGGTCCGGCATGAGAAAACCAAGATCTTTGGCTGCCAGAACCCCTTCACACAAGGAGGCGGTCGCAAAGGCCTGCCCAAGTCCTTCCTCAACAGGTTTACTCAGGTGTGGATCTCTCCCGGCTACGACTAATAACCCCTTTATCGGTCCCCTTGTAGTTATTTTCCTTATTATTTCTGATTCCGATGTTAAAATCTGGCGCTTGCAGGTGTACGTGGACCAGCTCAGCAGTGAAGATATGCAGTTCATTGGTAACTCCATCTTTCCAAACATCAGTGAGCAGATCATCTCTAAAATGGTTCAGTTCAGCAACAAGGTGAGATTATTAAACGGATAATATCCAATCAAGACGATCAAATCCCTGTTTTTTTTATAAACTTCTAATCATAAGCGCATATATAAACAAATCAATACTTGAAGGAAATCAGTATTAGTTTGTAATGAATTCGGTCCTTTCTCCCTGTTTCTCCCAGCTTGTGACCGAGGTGGCAGTAGAGAGAAAATGGGGTCAGAAAGGAGGACCGTGGGAGTTCAACCTGCGAGACCTGTTCCGTTGGTGTCAGCTGATGCAAGCCGACCAATCACCAGCCTTCTATAACCCGGGCCAGCACGTCGGACTGGTGTACGCGGACCGGATGCGAACGGAAGCAGATAAGGCTCAGGTAGCTGCGTCCGCTCCCGTTTATCGGTACTTTAAGATTGAACCGAGCCTTAATTCTGTACACTTTTTTTTTTTTTTTTTTTGCGCTGCAGGTGCTGTCTGTCTTCAGGAAGGTGTTCGCTGAAGATTTCGAGCCTCACTTAGGCTCCAGGCAGTTCCATATCACTCCTCTAAATCTGCAGGTTAGTCTGTACGTACATCTGATGCAGGTTTGTGGATTATTGCGGTGATGGTAATTATTCACGCTTGGTCGTCTTCTTTTGACTACGTGAAGGTGGGCTCGTCAGTCCTTCAGCGCAGCGGCGGAGCCCCTGTGGTCTTGGATCCTCCCCTGTCGATCACTCATCAAGCTCTGCGTCCGCTGGAGTCCTTAATGAAATGCGTGAAGATGGGCTGGATGGCTATACTGGTGGGCCCCAGCGCCAGTGGGAAGAGCAGTCTGGTGCACCTGCTTGCCTTGCTGACCGGACACAGGCTCAGGGTGATGGCTATGAACAGCGCCATGGACACTACCGAACTGCTGGGCGGGTTTGAACAGGTTACTGCGATCGAGAGGAAAAACCGATTCACTTCCGTATCCGGTCCGGCGTGCGCCCGGTAACGTGTTTTTTCTTCTCTCTCAGGTGGATATCATCCGACCATGGCAGCAGGTCTTGGAGAGCATGGACTACGTGGTGGCCATGGTGACACGGCGCGGGCTGATGTCTCTGGACGGAGGGGTCCAGGACACAGAGTTCCTTCTGAGCACCTGGAGCACGTTCCGCCGCTGGCTGAAGGACGAGGGACTCGACACGGCTGACGGCACGGTGACGTTCGAGGCCCTGAACAAGCTAGAGGTCATCATCGTGCTGCTACACAAACTCAACACCAAGCTCAAGGTCTTCACAGGTACGGCAATAAACGCGGCCGTGACTCTTTAGCGCAACATGCTGTACGCGAGATTAGTCCTTAAATCGTTTAATCTGGTTTTCCTGCTGCAGACATGTCGAAGCTGCAGATGGACTTCACCCTTCTGAAGGAGCGCTTGGCGCAGATGGAGGACGGTTGGAGTCACGGCGGTTTCGAATGGCTGGATGGCACGTTGGTCCAGGCACTGCAGGCTGGAGACTGGCTACTCATGGACAACGTCAACTTCTGCAGGTTATTAACGATAGCATTTATTTATTTATTTATTCATTGTCTTACTTCTGATTTTGACGCAACGATAACAACACCACTGAACCGAACACACCGTTTTATTCATAACCGTTTTGTCAATTTTACTTCCTCCTTGCATACAAAGCAAAACTCTTATTTATTCACCATTAAATAGAAGATTCTGACAGAGCGCAAAGAATAAAGTGCACTGTTATTAAAGTTTGCCTCTATTCGGTGCACCAAGGCACCAAGCTGCGTATAAACTACATATTTACGTGTACACCTATGTAACGCATCTAATTTGTACGTAAAGGGCTGTTGTAGCGGTCCTGCATGCAATTCTCAAAACGCCCACAAGATGGCGGTGTTTATCAGTGGAGCCGATATAAAATAAACTGATGACCGATCATGGAAAAATGCTTAAATATGGGGGGAAAAATCGGTAAAACCTTGGATGGAGCGCTTGGATGCGGTTCACATTCTTCGTGTTATTGAGTACAAGTCGTCCTGTTACCTTAAGCCATGATGGGGGTCAATCAATGCACATTACAAGTGTTTGATTTTTCTTATACTTAACAATTTGAACATTTCCTGTATGTTGTGTGTTTTTTTTTGTTTTTTTGTAGCCCGTCTGTGCTGGATCGTCTGAACGCTCTTCTGGAGCCTGGCGGGTCTTTGACCATCAATGAGCGCGGGGTCATAGACGGCACAACGCCGAGCATCACGCCGCACCCTAACTTCAGGTATGTCCATAAATACCTTTACTAGCGCGAGTTAAGGGGGGGGTCAGGAGTGAATTTTGTATCCTGACACACTATCAAACGTACGCTTGCTTTATTTTCCTCCCATCCTATCCAGGCTATTCCTCACCATGGACCCCACGCATGGGGAGATCTCCCGCGCCATGAGGAACCGCGGCGTGGAGATCTACGTCCCGGGAGAGAACGAGGGAGCGTGTTGGGACTCGCTGGACCTGAAGACGATCTTGCACACTCTGGGCGTGACCGGAGATTGCGTGTGCGACCTGCTGATGACCGTTCATTCCGAGATCAAGTCGGCCATCTGGGGTGAGCGCTTTTGTTGCGATTGGATGGTAGCTCGTTTACGACCGTAGCAAGCAGAAAAGCATCTCGGCATGCGTTAACCTCGAACACGGAGGTAGACAGGCTTAAAACAGCAGTATCGATACGCCTTGGCTGATAAACTGCATTTCGACTTTGAAAAGTGTAAAAGATGCGTTCGGGTTTGTTTTCCCAGATTCGCCGGCGTCCTCCGTGTCATCTCTGCTGCATGCGGCGGCGCTGTTGTCCGGTCAGCTGCAGAGAGGTGTAGACCTGCCCAGCGCCCTCCTGCAGGCGTGTGGGGAAGCGTACGCCCTCTGTCAGCGCACCTCTGCCAACCAAAAGGTTACACACCGCACAGTCACATACTAGACATCGCGGATGAGACGTGTCTCATAGATGCTCCATTCTCATACACTTTTTTTTTTTCTTTCTTCTTCTTCTACCCCTTCAGCTCGCTCAGGAGCTGATAGAGAGGCAGTTGGCGGTGTTAGACTCGGAAGAATGGGGTAGTGGACTGGTGTGTGCAGGCGTGTGGCCGGATCGAGTGCCTTCTGCGCTGCAGTCCACAGAAGATTCGTGCTTTTCCAGCGTCCAGAGGGACGGCCAGGTCCTCCTCTACTGTCTGAACACGCTCAGCCTGCACAGCAAGAGGTCCACCTCACAAATACACGCACGCTCAGCTTACATCAATTAACAATAACACAACTTGTAAATAACTCCATTTTGTGTGCCCAGGAGTCGCCCGCTGATCCTGACTGACTTGCAGAGGGCGATGCAGAGCGCTGCAGCACTGGAAACCCTGCAGTTTCCTCCAGAAGGCGGCAGTGCAGGTGACAGGATCAGGGACGCCCAGCAGCTCCTCCCCACGGCGGTGCGGATCCTGACCGAGGGAGCCTCCCACAGCGACTGGGTCCTGCGTACAAGCTGGCTCTCGCACCTCGCCAAAAGCTACAAACACGTACCAGGTACGTCGTCACGACAGTAGCACGGACGTTTAAGCCAATCGTAACTCTCCTGTTAAAGTTGTAATCGAGTTTTTGTTCCTTAAAATGTTCTCGCTTGGGTTTTTCTTTTTACTTTTGAACACTTAAAGGTGTCGTTAGTAATTTTTTTTTTTTTTAAATAATCATATAATTTCGAAGATACCTTGGAATACCCGTGAAACTCGATATTTTAAATAAGATGGCTCTGACTACCGTGTGTTTTTCATTTCAGGCTTCTGTTTACGTTTTTTTTTTTTTTTTTTTTTTTCCTTTCTGGCCCAGAAATGATCTCTGCCGCCCTAGTAAGAACAGAGCCCCTGAGCTCTGCTCCTTTTGTTTTAAAAGTCGATTCGTGACAGGGAAAGGGTGCGAGGGTGTATCAACCTTCCTGTTGAGATTCCTAAGCAGCAGAGGGCTCTTTTTAAAAAAAAAAAAAAAAAAAAAAAAAAAAAGGAGACATATCGCTCCTTTAAGGTCATATTTTTAGGACGCCTTCTAAAATGTCGTTATCCGCATCAGTTTGCATGCGAAAGGAGGTTTTGCCATCGTGTTTTTGCCATCGTGTTTGCAGAAGCCGCGCTGATACAGATGGAGGCGGGGAATCAGGCTCTCAAAGCAGTCTTCAACAGCAAGCTCGTCGGCAAGGGCAAATACCTGACCGAGCACCTTCAACCCCACAGCACGGGTATGCGCGCACACGCACACGCAAAACGTATTATGCCGTAATTATATATATATATATATATATATATATATATATATATATATATATATATATAATTGACCATACCCGCACTTCCAGTGATCTTGTAAAAGTTCTTATTCCCGTCTTTAGATGACTACAGGATCCTGGTAGACATGCGCTGGAACAAGCAGTACCTGGACATCCTGGCGAACACCTGTAACTTTGAGGACGAGGAGCGGTGTATGGAGTTTATGGAAGCTCTGTATGCCGTCGCCAACAGGTTAGATTCTTTGCTCTGGATTTAAACGTAACGGATACGTACGTAATCGGTACGAGTAAAGGACAAGGATTTAATAGTCGAGCAGCCTACATTGCGAGATTTGTCTTATAGGCACTGGAGGTTTTTTTTATTTTTTTGTTTTTTTTTCTTCTGTATTCTTTCAGGCTCATAATACTGATGGACCGAGAGGAGAGAGCAGCTATATGCAGCAGCACAGGAAATACATCACCCAGTAACAGTGCGCTAAGATTGGCCACTGCCTTTTCTAAAGGTACTGATGGGTTTCTTGGGGGGGAAAAAACAGCAAGCAAATTTGGGTGGATGGGAGGGGATCCTACAATTCCACTACTAGACCACCACAACACCATGAGAGAATTTTTATATGCACGTGCGCGACCACTGGCGTATATGGTCGCTCAATTTTGTGCTCTTTTCCTACTGGTCACATTTTACGAACCATCCAGTTCAGTGGTGCAGTAATGTTTGAGGGTTTTTACACAATATTCTGCTCTTGTTTGGTTTTGTAAAGGAACGGTAGATATTGCGCAGCTGCCCCATCCAGTCCTGATGCACCTGCGCTCTTTCTTTGACCTGTGGGACGCCTTCGTTCTGCAGGCCGTGCAGACGGACCAGCCGAACATTTCGGACCACCTCATGTTCGAGGTGAGAGAGGCTCTTTCCTCTCGTCTGTGTTTATCGACAGAGCATACTCACAATGCTGAAATGTTAATCCTGTCGCGGTCGAATTTGTGTGAAATGCACTTGTGCGTACGTACGTGTATGTGTGCGTGCTTTTACTAGGCGATTTTTAGAAAACTCGGCTGTTTTGAACGGTTTGTGCAGATCTTGCAGCTGCTCCAGTGGCGAGACCGTTTCTGGAATGTGTGTAACTCCTTGCCGGCGGACACACGCGGAGTGTGTGTGCTCTCCCTGCACTGGCAGTGGGTCCACAAACACCTGGTACTACGGCTGCCCCAGCTCCTGATGGGCGACGGAGACTACGAGTAAGCATTTATAACGGCACTCTATTTGGAGGCTGCCTTATTTTGAGCAAATCTGTTAAACAAATACGTGTGTGTGTGTGTATGGCAGAGGGCAGCAAGAGCTGCACACCATCTCCTCAGCGATCCAGAACACACTCTCCAGCTCCGTGTCTGTGGCACTGGCACTGAAGAGCATCCAGAAAACCCTGGGAAAGCCTCTTCCGTTTAAGGTACATCACGTGACCGTGACTTTTGCTGAAATAAACGTACGTGACTACAGATACGAAAGCGACATTCGTCCCACCGTGTTTTTGTTTTTTTTTTCTTTCTCCAGTCAGAGAGCGTGGCCGAATGCTCCGCCCAGCTCCGCGTCTTCAGCAAGGCTTTCGATGTCAGGGACTTGCGCCTGAACGACAGAGCGCCGTCGCTGTGGAAACAGGAAGTGGCCCGGCTGCGGGGCGTCGCCATGAGAACAGACTGCAAGGAAGCCCTGCTTGAAGGCTGGGGTCTGGTCCTGCAGGCTAACCTTCTTCTTGAGCCGCAGAGTACCGGTACGTTCGTGTGTAGTCCTTGCTTACACGCGTTATACGGTTCACGCTTACCTCGTCGCATTCGCTCGTTTCTAAACACGTGGGACTTTTTTCTCTGCAGGTGTGCTGGAGAGATTACGTACCTGTGTGGATCAGCAGCAGGGATACATGGCGTCCTTTGGCCTGCTGGATTCGGTCTCCGAAGCCGAGAACGAGGAGGAGACGGGATACGGCGCAGGACCGGACCGTGGGCTGTTACTGCGGCTGGCTCGCAGGGCTCAGCTCTGGCCTGTGCTGGAGGAACTCGCCATCCTCAACCAGATGAAAGTGACTGCGGATCTGCTACACCAGTCTGTCACACGCAGGTTCGAATCCGAGTGTCAGGTTTTATCTTCCTTCGTTCGCGACGATCACTAGTAGATCGTTAGGTTTTGTGTTTCCCGCCTCACCGTTTTGTTCCACAGAGGGAGTAAAAATGAGGAGGAAGACCTTCGAAGATCCCTGTCCAACCACCTGCGCTTCTGCATGCAGTCCACCCCCTTGAACATCCGTCTGCTCCAGCCACTGTGGTTCCTCCTCAGCACAGAGCGGGTGTGCATAAATCACACGGTACGTTAATACCGTTCGTATTCTACACCGCCGCACTGACCTACCCTTGCTTTCTCCAGCCTGTAGACGAGCTGTCGTTGGTGTGGTGTGAGCTGCTTTCCGAGACGCTGGCAGCGCTCTGGAGTGGCAGCGTGACCTCCGATCCCGATCGCTGGCTCAAATGGAGCCCTCTGAGTCCTGAGGAAGAGACGAAGAAGAGCTTCCGATCGCTGCTGGGGCCCTCTGATACGGTGCGTGTGCGTGGCTGTCGTCGGGCCTTTTTAAAAACCCTCACATGCATTTACTATAGAAGTGTGTTGTCGTTTTGGGTTTATTTCGCAGGGTCCCGGCATGTTGAGCCGAGCCGTGTGGTCCCGGTGCGTGCTGGGGGTTTTGAGCAGCAGTGAAACGGGCGGGTGCTGGGACCCATCGGGCTCGTCCTTCCTGACCTCGTCGCGAGTGACGCTGGGCGAGTGGAGAGAGCGGATCGGGCAACTCCAGGACCTCAGCGCCGTGCTGTGGGACAACCTGGCCATGTCCGAACTCGCCGACTTTAGGTAGAGCCGACGCGTACAGGATATCATTTTTAAAAGTTTTAAAAGCATCCAAGTAAAGTTCCACCTTATATCGATTTAAGCTACTAATCTGCATAAACATCATTTGGAAAAATCTCTATCCGCTCAGTGTCTCTTTATTTTTTCTGCGTAGATTAACAGACCGCAGGTTGCAGGGCCTGGTCCTGTGCCGGCAGCTGCACGCTCTCTCCGACCTGCTGTCTCCAGGGTTACAGGAGAGCTACGCAGAATCCTGCGACGCTCTCATCGAAGGCGACGACCCCGTCGGTGCGGCGCAGGACATTCAGGTCGCCCTGCGAGAAGGCCTGCCCGAAAACCTTCTCCCAGAAGGCTTCCTGGACACACTGGTGACTTGCTTGACCCAGTTTTCGCACAACCGGGCGTGCGACGGTGTCCAGCTGACCCGCTCCGGGGTGTTCTGGGTGAACATGGGCCTGCTGCAGATCCAAGTTTGGGTTCCACAGACGATATTTGACCCAGCAGTAAAGCGGGCCTACAAACTCAAATACGCACAAGACGAGGTGAGCCGAGCTGATGGTGTTAACTTAACAGACCTTCTCAAAACATACACCTTACGGTGCGTCGTTACTCCAGTGCGTGTCTAAAGGCAAGTTTATTCCTTTCCCAGCTCGCCTTACTTCAAGATGAATGGAATGGGCGGAGTCTGTCATCCCAGCTGCTCACAGGGGTGCAGCTTGAAGAGAGCAGCACCACGGATGCCTTCCAACATCCCCGAATCAGGTCGGACTGCGTTTCTCGCGAACACAATAGAATTAATTGATTAGCGTTTTTGTCAGCAATGTTAATAATAATTCAAAATAATTTCTCTTCATACGTATACGTGTGTGTAATTATTTGGCGCCATATGTGTTGCAGGTACCTGTGGATCCGCATGCGACAGGTTAAAGAACAGATCTGCGAGCTCGGGCGTAAACAGGCATGCCGGCCCGCTGAGCCCCAGTACGGACGCCTGTACCAGGAGCTCCAGCACTACCTGTGCAGCATCGGGCAGCCAGCAGCAGTGGGCGACCTGCTGTCACACCTGCTCAAGGCCCTGCAGGGCTCCGGCCCCAAATCCCGCCCAGGCATCCAAGGCCTGTTAAAGGAGGAGGCCGTGTGGCAGGCATCACAGCAGCGTTTCTCCCAGCGCCTGGCCGACGAGTACCCGCTGTACCCGGACGTCGTGGTGCCCTTGCGCTCCGCTATCCTGCAGCTGCAGCACGGTATGCGTCTGCTGGCCTCACAAGTGGCGTCTACGTTGGTCGCGCTCCCAGGTCTCCCGCGCCTCGTCTCCACGCTGCTGGCTTTTCCTGCACCGCCGCTGAGCTCTGATCTAGAGCGCTCCCAGTACCTGTGCTCTCGGACATGCATGGACACTCTCCGAGGACTGGAGAGGGTCCTTCCTGACACCGAGGTGACCTGCGTGGTCCCGGAGCCTGTCGTGTTACTGCTCAGCGCTCTGCTGTGTCTGCAGAGCCACGCAATAAGTACAGGAGAGCTTGGGACAGAGGCACAGAATCTGCTCAGACACGTGTGTCAGGTGAGGGTTCGAGCTGATCTCCAAAAAAAAAAAAAAAACCAGTCTAATCTAAATGCTGATATAACATTTAGAGTGTAGTTGTTTTTTATGTAAGTAGGTATGTTTTGTGGGTATAGGTCGTTTTGGGTGGCGTTGATGTTTAAGTATGCTTACGTCTCGGTGTACATTCAGGCATTGGTGAACGAGTGGGATGAGCAGGAGAGGAGAGCGAGGGAGAAAGAGCAGAAGGAGGCCAGTTTGTATCGCAGTCGCTCTAAACTACACGGAGGAGGCCTCAGCGAGGAGCAGCAGGAGGAGCGTGATTTCAGGCGCACCTTCCCCACATACCACAAAGTGAGCGGCGACTCCTACATCATGCCCAAACGCTATATTAATGTAACGCGAGCATGTTTTTAAATTGCTAGTGGTTTTTAGGTAGAAACACTGCAAAGTAGGACATCTAGGCATTTATATTGTGTAGTCCAGGCCCATAATTAACATCAAGCTTTATTTTAAGTCGAAAATAACCCTATTAGATAGACCTAATCGTATAATAAATCTTCTGAATGATCGCTTTATTTGTTTGTATTTTATTTATTTTTTTCTTCTTCTTCTTCAGGATTTTGCTGACATCACAACAGAACCCAGTCTGGAGCAGCCAATCATTATCGAGGATGATGAAGAATGTGACGGGGAGACGGAGCCTAACGACAGCGCCGTCTTCAGAGTGTCCGGCTGCCAGAAGACTGTCGTTCAGGTGCATCAGAAGCTGTGCCTGGCCTTCGCACAATCGCCGTGGTACCGTCCGAATCCACCGAGCGATCGGAGCAAAGAACACCTCAGCACGTTGGTCTCGTCTTATCAGATCGCCGCACCTTTAATAGCTCGCTTCTATCATCTTCTGGGTAAGGAGTTCGTGTGGAGTTTGGTTTTAACCTGATATAAATTCTTTAACAAGCTTTCCACAAGGTTGTCCTCTCTCGATTTCCTTTAATCCCGTGTAACGTTTTTAATTTCACCAGACTGTGAAATGGATCCTCAGCTGACGGGCTGTCAGCTTCTGCTCAGTTCCGTGCTACAGAACACGGTCCGGGGCTCCGGAGGTCCGGCCGGCCTAATCCTCCAGAGCGACGGACCGTACGACTTCTACCGCGAGCCAAACATGTGCCAGGCTCGGCTGTGCCTTCCTGCCATCGAGCAGCTAGCCCGCGCAGTCTGCCGGCGTCTAGACGACTGGCCTGATCACCCGGCGCTGGTGCAGGTACGAGGAGGAAATGAACAGTAACGGGTTGTTTCGGTGTTCAAGTGTGTGCTTATTTCTGTCCTACTATGATATTGATGTGTTTCTCAGATCACTGTGGTGATCGAGAGGATACTAGCATTCAGTCTGTCCAGCCCACTGGCCAAGTTCCTTAACGGGCTGGAGATCCTGCTCAGCAAATCACAGGTGAGCTTAGCAGTGACGTTTGTTAATACGAAGATTTACCTACTTTTCTAGGTGTTCATGATACGGCTCTCGGTTCGATACGAAACATGAAGCAACACGTGATGCTCGTTTTTTTTTTTTTTATCTATCCTCTTTTTTCTTTCAGGACTGGGAGAATAACGCCAGTCGCGCTGTGTCTTTGAGGAGCGAGTTGGAGCCCATCACACAGCTCATCATCCAGTGGAGGAAACTGGAGCTTAAGTATGTAGAATACACCGTAACGATTACTTACGTGGGGGGGGGGAAAGAAAAAAAACGTTGAAACGACCCCCTACTCTACGTGCACCGATCAGCCATAACGTTAAAACCTCAGACAGGTGACGTGAATAAGAATTCGATCATCTCGTAACCCGGCAACGGGGTGGGATGTATTATATCAGGCGGCGAACAGTCAGTTCTCGAAGTTGATGTGTCAGAAGCAGGAAAAATGGGCAAGCGTGTATGGGCAATCAGACGTCAGAGCAGATTATTAGCACATGATTAGCCTGCATGTAGTCGTCGACCACCGTGGCTGATTTAAGATGGTGTGCATTTGCAGCTGTTGGTCTAGCAGTCTGGATAACGCTCTGAGGCGGCACGCGGAGAACTCGAACAAGCACTGGTTCTCCATCTACCAGCTGATCGAGAGATATCTACAGGAGAAACGGGCCGACGACAAACCCGGTAAAATGCTCCGAATTTCGATTCAAGTTCAAGCGTAGGAGAAACAATATCTGTCTATCGGATAAGTGTCCTCTCTTGTTCCTGTTAATACTTGTAGCTGATTATGATGACCAGATTTGTCCCGTTCTGTCATCTCGCTCGTAGACGTGAAGGAGTTGCTCCTGCCCTCGGTTTCATCCACACTGCAGGGCTTCATGGAGGGATCCACACTGGGCGAGTTTCACACGCGCTTGGCCATGCTGCTCGCCTTCCACTGCCACGTCCTATTGGCTCCCAAACAAGAAGGACACGGTGAGAGACTTTGCTTCATTCCTGCTTTTTTTTTGTTTGTTTGTTTGTTTGTTTGCCATGCATCATGTCGCACAAATAGCGAATACGGTTTTAAATCTCTATCACGCACAGTTCATTGCTTGTTGTTCTCTCTGAGTGTTGTTCCTGCTGCTTTCCGGTCGTCCTGCAACTCCTTTCGAGTGAGCGCCGGCTTCTCTTTTACCGTCCTCGTCACGAGTCCGTGAGCTCGTCGTGAAAAATTATGCTTATGAATACACGCTTTGTGTGTGTGTGTGTGTGTGTGTGTGTGTGTGTGTGTGTGTATATCTCAAAGAAGTGAGCATTTGAAGGTAGTTCTTTCCCAGATTCACATGACAGCTGGCTTAAAGTAATAGAAATCAAGTGATCCCGTGATTTTTATCTCTCTCAGCCTCGCTGTGTAGTTTGCTGTGGAACCTCCACAAGTACTACACACAGTTCTCTGACAGCATCCAGGCCAGAATCACGCAGCTGAGAGCGCCCATCGAAAAAGAACTCAAGGCAAGTACCGAGTCGCCAATGCAAAAGAGTACTCTGGGGGGAAAATTACATTCATAGTGTGGGGGGTGGGGGGTGGGGGGGGTTTGTTTTTGTTTTTATTTTTATTTTTTTAAATCGAGCTTTTACATTTAAAATTGCAATTCCTTCAGTCCTCCCCTTTTGAAATGGATGTGTTTTTCATCGTAGGACTTTGTGAGGATCTCCAAGTGGAACGACGTGAGTTTTTGGGCTATCAAACAGTCCGTGGAGAAAACACACAGGTGAGGAAACACAATACCCTGTTTTTATTGTGTTGCTATGAATGCACATGGCAGGCAGAACGTACGCACGTGTCCGAAACTATTGGAATGGCACGGGCGATTCACCTGTTCGTGCTTTACGCCGTTCGAAATGGACGCGAGTTCAGGATTTCAGCTTTTATTTCCAACAACATAAAACAGGACCTTTTGTATCGGACCACCCGATTTTTAGGCGTGCGAAAGTATTTGGGTTAAGATCTCGTGAGATCTCGTGAGAATCTGGATGCAGTTCTCTGTAAATTGTGGTATGTGGCATGGCCTCGAGGAAAACTCTGAGAGCAGAAATATAGAGCCTATACCATACCAATCAAATGGATTGGCCTTGCTGTTCCAATAGTTTTGGAGGGGACCGTATAGCTCGGTATGTAAAGGTCGTTAGGTCAGATTTTTCCGAAAAGTTCAAATATCGCAGCCTGGACGTGTGAAAGGAGTCATTTCGTTGTTCAAAACGGTTCAATTTGCATCACGCTCTTCTTAGGACCCTGTTCAAGTTCGTGAGGAAGTTCGAGGCGGCGCTGTCCGGGCCGTGCGCCCCCTGGCTGGTGGAGCAGAAAAGCAGCGGCAGCACGGACAACACGGACAGCGTGGACAGGCAGCAAGAGCACACGCCGCTGCACCAGCTCCACCGCGCACTCGAGAGCGCCCTCCCTGGACGACGCAGAGACCTACAGGTGCGACGGAGACCGTTTTAGATTCCGAAAACTTATCTCCAAAACAAACAAACAAAAAAAAAAGAAAGAAACATCATTTTTTGTTTTGGTTCAGAGCGACGGTCCAGACGAGGTCACGTCCAGCACGGAGCCCTCGTCGCTGCAGGCTCGTCTACCCTCGCTCACAAGGAAGATGAGGAAGATGTGTGTGCAGCTGGTGAAGAAGGCGCCGCTGCCCGAACTGTCAGAAGACCTCGACCAGTTTACAGGTCCTGAGTCTTTATTAATCACACTCTGACAACCGACTGTTTAACCCATGAGCCCGCGAGAGTTTACTGTAATCATTCATTCTTCTTGCTTTGTGTGTGCAGTGGAGATAATTAGCAACGTTCAGGCACTGCAGAGCTTGACGGTGGACCGCTCTCTAGAGCAGGAGAGGCAAAAAGCTGAAGCGAAACAGATCCTGCTGCAGAAACAGCGAGCTCTGGCTGACCTCTTTAAGATGCTGGCGCAGATCGGTCAGTGCTCTTCGGCGAAAGAATCGTTTATTATCATATCAATATTATAAATAGTACATTTTGCTTATTTCATTCACCGATCTGGTCAAATTTTCTACCATTTAATGTTTTCCTTATTAAAGACGTGTTAGTAGACTAAACGCTGCGATGTCTGTCATGTATCGTAAGGACGTCTTTAAGTAACAGGGTATATTTCTGCAATATTGGTGACCCTTAGGTCACGATAAACAACGAACGAGCAATAAAATAACGAATTGGATGAAATAAGTGTTCGCGATTAATCGTTTAAAGAACGATTTCTTTTTTTTAAATTGTTATTTATTTATTTATTTATTTATTTATTTATTTATTGTAGGTCTCTCGTATCGTAAAGGCCTGACGTGGGGTCGTATAGCAGATCCGGAAGAACCGCTCTTACTGCAGCCTGTAGAGATGAGAACAACACTGGCTGCACTGAGAACACAGGAACCCACAGAAAACCTGTACGATATTTAAAATGTCTACGTTTAATATATAAAATGAAAAATTCACATTAAACCATTTAGCGCCTCTTTTTATTTATTTATTTATGTATTTTTTTTCTCTTCTTCCCCCTTTCGCTAGGCTGTTTACTGAGATGATTGGCACATGGGACGGCTGTCAGAAATATTTCTACCGCTCCTGGGCCAGACGTAACGCCATGCAAGCTGCGATGCAGGCAGCTGTAAAGGTTTGCACGTTTACTGCCGTGATTTTATTTTTTCATGTACTTTTATTTTTCTTCTCTCCGATGGAAACGCAATAGCACCTAAAGGTACCAAACTAGAAAGCGATAATGAATGTAACGGACCTCACTGATCCGCCTTTTCCGGTAAGTTTGTATGGAAATGTTTCCATCTTTAGCCGACTAAAAATTCCTATCAAGTTTACAGTGTGAAGTTTCGGTAACGGTGATTTTCTATAAATAATCCACTCGCCACAAAGGCGTTCCCAGCACAGCTGGTGTACGTTTTTATTATTATTATATATATATATATATTTTTTTTTTTTTTATTGACGCTCACGGAGAGATGAAAATGCCAAAATGATGACTAAACAGTAAACATGCAGCTCAGCTACCATCCCTTCAACAGATACGAACATTACTAACGCCTCCTCCTTTCACAGGGCGCCAATACTTTTTTCCTCTTACATGTCTTTGTTTTAGATTGATTCCGTTGTGCGCACTTTTTTAAACTCCATAATCTGGGTATAAAAACGTACTCGCGGCGACGCGTTGATTTTCCGATTTGTGGTACAGTTACGACGAGACCGCCGCTCTCAGGACATTTAAACAGATCACCGAAGGTAGGGGTGTGTGGCTCGGCGCAGTGTTAAAGTGTGTGTGTCTGCAGGAGCTCGGTTTGGGTAACGTGGAGCGATGCCGGGGCTTCTCCTCTCACCTGTTCAAACTGCTGCTCAGGCAAAGGCGCCGCCTGGCCAAAATAACGGGACACTACGCGGATCTCAGGTACGGTCCTCGTGGAAAAAGTCCTTCACGTGATCTCCCTGGATCTTAATCGGGTTATTTATTCTCCTTGTTGTGTTTTTTTTTTTTTTTTTTTTTTTTTTTTTTTTTTTTTTTTTTTCCCTGCCTGCAGAAGATTGATCGACGCCGTACAGGACGTCCGGTCTCAGACGGCCTCGGGAGAGGACGAGCAGAGCGGGCTTCCCCCTCAGGACTCTCTCTGCAGCTGGGCGGCGAAGGCGCGGACGCTGGCGCAGCAGTGCTGCGTGGCCGTGCAGCAGCTCTCCTGGGTGCTGCAGTGCTGTCCCGAGGGGTGCGAGTCCAGAGAGGGCGGGCAGGGCGAGGCCACGCTGAGCCACCCTACACCTCTGCCAGCTCACCTCCAACCTCAGGCGTGTCTAATGAGGCGGGGCGAGGCGAGCTGGACGGAGGCCGTGAAGCACGTAGAGGCTTTGCAGAGCGAGAGCACGCAGCTGAAAGAGAGGCTTAACGCCCTGGGGCATGAATCTGAACAAACAGCGATCCAAACCAGGTTCGACTCGTGTCATTGTAGAACACCCGTCTAAAGTGCTGTGTAACATTTGAAGCAAGGAATCGCTCCAGTTTTCTCACTAATCACAGTGCTGTTTGGGGGGGTTTTTTTTTTGTTCTTCTTCCCAGGAGGCACTTGGAGGAGTGCAGCTCATGCGTGCACGCTTTAGGAGCACTGGCAGACCGGATGGCGGTCCTGGAGCGCCTCTTCGACCTCGATGGCAGCGTCGCACCTCGTTCGCAGCTGTGTCTCACACGAGGCCTGCGCGGCATCCGGACGGAGGTGGGAACCTGCGTCAAGGAGTTCACCGCCTGGAGATCACACCTGCGACCACTCAGAGCATCATCCAAACGTGAGGAAATGCCGCCTAAAACTTAAAGCTGCCAGGATCTAAGCCTTAACGCTGTTTCATTAACCGGAATCCTCCGCTCTCGAAGTATTCAAAGAAAAACTCATCACGTTTTGCTCGGTTCCGTCGCAGGTTCCGCCGCGCCGTTCCGGGCCGAGTTCTCCGAGGAGTTGGAGAGAACCATAAACACGGTTCTGTGTGCCGTGCAAGGACTGGTGAAGAGGAGAGAACAGGAAGTGCAGAAAGAGGACAGCAGGAAAGGTGTGCAAACCGTATTCGTGCTTCATGATTCAACAGGGTGGGGTGTCAATCTTTTGCTGATGTAAAGCAGAAATAAGAAAGAAAGGTTTTATTGACTCGAATGGAAAAAAGGTATCACACTTTGTATGGAATCGGGCCGTTTGCGTATGTTTTTTAAAAAATTTATTCCGTTTCCAGAGAGCGATTCCGAGGTGGCCGAGGAGCTTCTGAAGCCTGGACACCTGAGCCGGTTACTGGAGGAGGACTTGAGTGGAGACGTGTCGTGTCTCTCCCTGGCTGAGGTCACTGGGGTCACGGGGAGGTTGCTGGAGAGGCTGCGATCCTACAGAGACACGTGTCCGGCACGGCACTTAGGGGTAAGATTTTCCATAGTCCGTAAACTCAAGCCCCCACCCGGTGGATGTATGCCAGAAGACACTAAAGCCTGGTTTACACCCGACTATTTGTCGTATGTAAACGCGTTCGCCGTTAATGATTTTGCAATCGTTTACAAGTGTGCGTTTTGTGATGCGCAGGAGCTGAAGGAGGCCTGCAGGAAACTGGTTCGCCTGGAGCCCATGCTGCATGTGTACTCGGAGCTGGTACGCTGGTACGTGGCCGTGTGTATGGGCGCTCACCGCAGCACGGGCAAACTGCTGTCCGTCCTCGCCAGCGTCTTCACCGACCTCGCTCAGAAGGTAGCGTCGGGGGGCGGAAACGAAACGTCTCCAGTCTAAACGATAACTGGCCGTTTTACCTTCAAACGCGTCTCTCTGTCTCTTTCTTTCTCTCTCAGGGATTTTGTTTGCCCCAGGAGTTAACGGGCGGAGGTGACGGAGAAGGAGCTACGGAGTTCCACGACTACGAGGGCGGCGGGATCGGAGAGGGCGAGGGCGCCAAAGATGTCAGCGACAAGATCGAAAACGAAGAGCAGGTAACGCCCCAAACGTGAAAGAAAAAAAATAAATTCGGCAAAAAGACGGACGTGAAATGACGTTAGGGGTCGGCGACGCGTTCCGTTGCAGGTCGAGGACACGTTTCAGGAAGGGCAGGAAAAGAGCGAAGAGGAGCCAGACAAGCGGGATATTAAAGAAGAAGACAACGCCGTCGAGATGTCCGAGGACTTCGACGGGAAAATGCACGACGGGGAGCCACGAGAATCAGGTGTGTGTGTTAGCTAACCGGGTTTGCGGGTGGTAAACCAGTCCTGTCGTGGGTCGTTTTTCCTATAAAATATGTTTATCACGTGACGTATAATTAAGCAAAAGATGACTCTCAGGTGACGAGGAGGACTCTGATGAAGAAGATGAGGAGCTGGATAAGAAAATGGGAGATCTGGGAGATGGGCCAACTGACACCCTGGATGAAAGGATGTGGGGTGACGAGGAAGATGACGACGACGATGACGGCAGTGACAAGGAGGACGAGTCCGGGCCGGGAATGGACCAGGTAACGACACAAGTTTGTGAATCCGGAAGGTAGTAGCTGGTTGATTTGGGTCATGTTAATCAGCTAGAAGTCAGAGGCGTGATCATTTGCCATATCGGTTCGGGTTCTGCAGGGAGCGTCCGAGCTGGTTGCCAAAGATGACAACACAGAAGCCGGGGAGTCGAATAAAGACAAGAAAAACAAGGACAAAGACGATGCGATGGACGTTGAAGATGAGAAGGAGAAAATCCATGAGCAGGTAGATGAGGTAAGTGTGTTTGTGGTATTTATTTATACATTTTTTTTTTTTCCCCCTCGTCTTGAACGTCCTGTTCTTTTAAACCGTCGCGATGCCACGTAAACGTCCGCGAGGTACCGATGCCTGGTAACGAGTCTGTTCCCGTGTAGCGCGAGTTCGACGAGAACGAGGCGGACCCCTACCACGGTAAGCAGGAGCAGAAAGCCGAGGCAGAGGCCATGGACCTTCCGGAAGAGCTCAACCTGGATCAGGATGAACAGGCAGGACAGGATGAGGAAGGAGAAGGAGAAGACGAGGGTTAGTACACACCCCCTCATCCGACAGCGCGCAAATCACGAGAGGATTATTTAAAAAAAAAAAAAAAAAGTATATAAATGTATCGTCTTATCATTTTTGCTCCTGGAGTAGCCGAGAACCCGTACGACATAGCGGACAAACCCATGGAGGTGGACGAGGGAGAGGAAGGCGAGGAGACGATGGAAGACCAGAAGGACTCTCAAGGTGAAGAAGCAGGAGAGGAACAGAACGCGGAGGAAGAGACTGGAGGGGAACAAACCGACCGAGACAAAGACTCTGAGACAGATGAGAGAGGAGAAGATGAAGGAGAAGGGGATGAGGAAGAGAAGGAGAAGGGACAGGAAGAAGGTAGAGAGGAGGACAAGGCCGTCCCTGCTGATCTGGGCCAGAAACCAAAGGTTTGTTGGTCTAAAATGCCGACGAAGCGAATTCTGACCTGTGTTTATTTTCCGAAGCATGATTTTTTTTTTTCATCTGCTCCTCATCAGAACGAAGAGCAGGACGGGGAGGAGGAGGAGGAGGAGGATGCCCAGCTGGAGTCTGCCGAGAGAAAGGAGCACGCGACGGACGGGCAGACCGGCGAGGAGAACGTTCAGAGCGACACAGCGGCCGAGCTGGCAGGAGCCGCGTCCGAAAGAGACCAGTCCAAAGAGGCAAGTACTTCCGGTTTACTTCCTGGTTCGCCAGCAGAAAGACGTGACGCTTTCACGCTTTTTTTTCCCCCCCCCCGTATCTCTTTCAGGAACACGGGACCGGGTCGGCCGACGCCAGTCAGGCCGAGGGGCACGACTCCACGCTGGTGGCCAGGATGAGCTCTCGGACGCAGAGACAGAAACCGACACAGGTCTGCGGCGCTTTTGTTGCTGAAACTAAAACGCAAGAACGTGTAAATGAATCGTTCTTGAATAATGTAAACCATGATTACATACGTTTGGGGCTTTTTTTTTTTTTTTTTGCGACAAAACTAATATGACAAACTTGTACGGGCAGAGTTTCAAGCGGAAGCCGGGCCGGGCGGATAACGAGCGTTCTCTGGGCGACGCCAGCGAGCGTGTGCACAAGCGTTTGCGTACGGTGGAGAGCGCAGAGCTGAGAGAGCAGGAACACGCTCCCGACGACGGCCCGCAGGAGTCGGACACGTACGAGCACGTCAGACACGGGGAGGAGAAGTACGACACGCAGACATACGGTGAGTACACGCGTATATACACGTACGTATTTAAACACGTGTCTGGCTTTCAGTCTCGTATACTATCCGCAGCAATGACCAAGCATCACTACCACACGTTTATTCGGTATCATGTGTTTATCGGTGCAGACACAGCGAGTGCAGAGCAGCAGAGACCGACTGCCACGAAGCAAGACGACGACGATGATGATGTCGAGGATGACGTTGCTATGGATACAGAGGAGGAGAAAGAGATGCAGGCAGCGGACACTCTAGAGCTAAAGCCGGAGAAGCTGGACAGCTCCAAAGCCTCCAAAGGTGTTTTGTTCGGTTCTGTTCAAACTCTGTCGTTTTATTTAAGATGAAATCCGAGTACTTGATGGATTTCCGAAACCGTTTTCAATTCGTCATCACCATCAACGTCCTTCTTCGAAGGTGCAGGTCTCATCATTCAAATCGTACGAATATCCTTCTGTTCCTATGTTTATGTTTGTTTGTTTGTTTGTTTGTTTGTTTTTTTTCTTTCCTCGATTATCTTTTCTAGGTATGGACAGCGGAGATCTGGACACCCGGAAGCCTGATGAGGAAGAAGAAGCGGAGAAACCGGAGACGAAGACGGGTCACGATGAAGAGCAGAGGAGGGAGAGGAGCAAAGAGTCCACCGTACACACTGTGCCGGAGTTACTGACGGAAGTGCTCAAGGTGCTGTAATTCAGCCGTGAAACGCATAACAAACCCTGTCGCTTATCATGCTTTACTGAGTGTGTGTTTTTGTGTGTAATAGCTCCAGGTTAAAGATCCAGACCTACTAAGAAGAGATTTAGAGCTGCAGTTGGAAGCGTGGCACAAGCAGACTCCGGGATCTCCGGAAGAGGTGCACAAGCTGTTTATGAATAGAATCTAAAACCGATTCAAATCGTCCGTTTCGGATTAGATGGCACGTCCGAGCCAAAAAACATCTGGTTTCCAAGTCAAAACCGTACAATGTTTATTAGCTGAAGAGCTCCCGTTTCTGTGCATAGCTACGTAGCTAGTGTTGCCGGTTTAGCAATCTAATCGTCGAGAATTGTTTGTCTGGCAGGAGAGCGCAGCGGCAGCGATGTGGCAGCAGTATCAAGCGCTCACCTCGCCTCTGTCGCAGCAGCTGTGCGAGCAGCTTCGCCTCATCCTGGAGCCCACGCAGGCTGCCAAGCTCAAGTCAGTCCCACGCAGCAACACGTTTTTTATCTCTGTTATTATTCATGCCGTGCGTGCTTTGATCTCGTGAGCTTATCCTCGTCTTTCCACACGCGCTACTCAGAGGAGATTACCGCACGGGAAAGCGGCTGAACATGCGCAAGGTCATCCCCTACATCGCCAGCCAGTTCCGGAAAGACAAGATCTGGTTGAGGAGGACGAAGCCCAGCAAGAGAGACTATCAGATCTGCTTGGCTGTGGACGACTCGTCCAGCATGGTGGACAATCACTCCAAACAGGTGCGGTACGAGCAGGACGAAAATACGTCCGGACCTAGATGTTTGGATTCCTGGCTTTTTTTTTTTTTTTTTAATTGTCGAAGTCAAAGGCTTCACTTGTCAGTTTTTAGCATGTACACTAAATTTTTCCCACCGATCTTGTATCTTGAACACTGCAGTTGGCGTTCGAGTCAGTCTCCGTGATCGTGAACGCTCTCACCCTGCTGGAGGTGGGACAAGTGGCAGTGTGCAGGTCAGTATCGATTAGCCGTGATGATGATGATGATATGATGTAATCACAATGACGCTAGCCAATCATGGGTGTCTGTGAGCTCATGTATGTGGAAGAGGGCAGATTTCCTCGCTTTCCTCCGAGTGTGTAACATGATCGTCTAATCTGATGATGGTTATGAGACTAAGTTAAGGTGCTTGCTTTTTTTTTTCTTCTTCTACAGCTTCGGCGAGAGCGTCCAGCTGCTCCACCCATTCCAGCAGCAGTTTAACGACCAATCAGGAGCTCGAATCCTGCGGCTCTGCCAGTTCCAGCAAAAGAAGACGAGAATAGCTCAAGTAAAGATCTAGAGCTCTTTTTTTTTTCTTTTTCTTTCCAATCCATGTCACGTTTAACCTTGCGTAGCTTTTGCACGTTGTTTATGGAACACTCCACTATTACATTTTACCATCATATGAAATCAGTGTCCCAGAAATTATCTTGACTGTTCCACGAAAGAACAGCAACCAGTAGACCCCGCTCCAGCTCCACCCCCTATTGTATTATTGGGGCGGCTGTGGCTCGGGTGGTAGAGCGGGTCGTCCACTAATCTCAGGGTTGGCGGGTCGATTCCCGGCCCGCACGACGCCACACGCCGAAGCGTCCTCGCACAAGGCGCCGAACCCGAAGTTGCTAACACTCTGCGAAACGGCGTAAAGCGAGTTGTAGAACCGCTAAGGTTTAAAGGCGTTCTATAAAGTGCAGACTACTTATCATTTGTATAAACAATATCATTTAAAAAGTAATACTTTATTGTCTTCTCTTATAGTTTTTGGAGACTTCAGCCAACATGTTTGTAGCGGCCAAACATCAAAATCCATGCTCTGCAAATACAGGTTCTCTTTTTTTCATATAGTTGCTATTATATATATATATGTTTGGCGACTCTTTATTAACGTCTTGCTGGGGGTTTGTTTTGTTCTGTTTTGTTCAGAGATGGCGCAGTTGTTGCTGATCGTCTCCGACGGCAGGGGCTTGTTCCTGGAGGGGAAGGAGAGAGTAGCGGCGGCGGTTCAGGCCGCTCGCAGCGCCAACGTCTTCGTCATATTTGTAGTGCTGGATAACCCCAACTCCAGAGTATGACCATTTCTAGCATGCTTTAAACATTTAGATCATCACAGTCAGTGCTCTAGCACGGTTTTCAAAGTACAAAACTAACGTGACTGAAGAGTGATTTTAACATTTACCTCTTAGTGATTCATTCACAGCTATAAATAAGACCTCGATTTAAAATCTCAGTGGCTCTTCATGTGGAAACCTCTTGTGACTCTGAACAGAAACTGATCTGTTTTGAACTTGAGGCTGAGAATTAATGAGCACTTTGCTGTCCAAACCTCTTTTAACATCATCTCCTGAATGTCTCAGTTTTGACAGCTTACATTTTTTTTTTAACCTGGATTTTTTTGCTACCTGAATTTTTTTTAACCTTAAATTTTTAATACTTAAATTATTTCAACTTTAAATTTTCGACAGTTGAATTTTTTTAAACCAAAATTTTGAAGACCTGAAATGTTAAACCTGAATATCAGTTGAATCCAGATCCAGTATATTCAAAAGTCAATGTTTTTCCAAATTGAGGCTCAGGTTCTGCAGACTCAGATCTCACTCCGTTAGAGGGTAAACTTTTCCATCATTTGAAAATTCTGTGAAAGCTCTCCCTTTTCTGTGACTTGCCTTCAGGTAAATTTACCTAAACGCACGTGATTGGCCACAGCTAGAGGATTTGCTGCAGAAGTTTTGATAGTTCGTGTTTTTATTTATTTATTTTTTTAAATCTAGTGCTGCTGGTTCCATGGTCGGTCGGTTCTACCGAATGTGATAGAATTAGAAAATAAAAAATGATCGGATGCAGTTAAAAAGTAAGAAAAAGAAATGTTTGCTATTGGACAAAGTTTGGAAAATAAGAAATAGAAACCTGAATAAAAGTGGAAAGTTAAAAGAAAGACGTGTATTAGATAAAATTAGAAATTAAGCAGTAGAAATGTACTGAATAAAAATAGATCAAATAAGAAATTAATTTCAGATATTCAATAAAAATTGAAGTGAAATAATAGAAATGTATTGGATATTGAATAAACTTAGCTAGAAATATATTCGATGTTAACCCTTTACTGCGTGGTATTGCCATATGGAAACAATAAACCTATCTCCAATTGTTTGAGGGGCAATAATGCAAAACTCTGCACCTTAGAGTCTGGAAATGCAGTAACTGGAATTGAACTTTTTTTGTTTGTTTGTTTGTTTTTTTTGCTATATGATACCTTCCACTGTTGCACATTGTCGCCAACTACCGCCCATAAAACATTTTTTTCCCAATTATTAACTTGTTTATTTTTATTAGCTTGAACTAATTCATTTCAGGTAATTTTTTGATGTAAATGTAATAATTCTTGCAGTAGAGGGTTAAAACTAAATATACAGTATACGGGTTAGTCAAATTAAAACCTTCATTTCGGTCACTGCACATGCAACCAGAGGTGGTTTTCTTTTTTTTAAATAAAATTAATATAGAGGGTTTTTTTTTTTTTTTTTTTTTAAATCATCACTCTGGCATATTCCTGTTCCAGGACTCCATATTGGATATCAAAGTGCCCATCTTCAAAGGACCGGGCGAACTGCCGGAGATCCGCTCCTACATGGACGAGTTCCCGTTTCCGTTCTACGTGATCCTGCGCGACGTGAACGCCCTGCCTGAGACGCTGAGCGACGCTCTGAGGCAGTGGTTCGAGCTCATCACTGCCACCGACCGGTAACAAAGCGCCAGGAAGCCACGACTGCACAAATCCTCTCGGTGCTGCTAGCCTCCCGGACACGGAGACACACACAGAAGGACACACACATGCGTATACAAACGCCAGACCGGCTGCTGTACATGTGCGTTTTCTTTCGTCTTCGCCGTCGTTTTAATGAATTGTAGTTTGATTTGTAGAAATTGCTGCTCTTGAGTATTCTTCAATAGGATGTTGAAGAGCTTTGGATTATAACAGTATTTTTCTCTTCCATTTGAAGTAAGATTTAAATGAACATTTCCAACATACTGAGAGAGAACGTGAGATGTTTTTAAGCTCGTACATCCTTGTACACATCTGGTTTTGAAAGGTGACGACTGTGAATGGCACTATATCGGGGGGGGGGGACAAAACAGAAGTGCATGTTGGACTTTTTTTGTCACGATGCGTTTGCAGAAATCCAGCAAAGAATTGTGCCTTTCGAAGAACCCCAACCCCATCTCTGGACAGAACACGTCAGAAGCTCATGACTCGTGCACACTTTCTAGGATTCTGGAGAATGTTTCAGCCATCATGATGTCCAACGCGGTCCGCATTAATCTGAGCTACGTGCATGGACCATCACCGGCTCTCTCACCAAGCAGACTGAATTCAAATACGTGACACCGTTGTTAATACTTTTTAGGACTTTGTTTCCATTTACTGTGTGAATTACGCATTCAAGCTGGTAAAATCAATAAACGTTTCTTCACATAGATCATTCAAATCAAGATGGAACTTTGTGTATGTTTTGGGTCTTTAACATCCTCTTACAGTTAATTATACGTTTAAAGATTGTGGACTAGTGTTTTCATGATGAACTGACTGCGGGACAAGAGAGACGGGACGAGTTAAAGAAACGCGGTTCTTTGATTTCGTAAACACAAGAAGATTGTGTATCGAGAACAAGCTGTCGCTTGTGTTTTTGCTGCATTTTGTTAAGCGACTATAAGAAAGAAAGGAAAAATCAGGGAAGATGTTTTTTCAGATATTTGGCCAGAATTTCATTTGAGAGGCATATATAGTAAACAAATAGCAAAATTACAGGGTGTCCCAAAAAGTCTCCATACACAGTCTTCCAAAAATGTTCATACTTGGTGTGTATATATTTTTTCCAGATAGGCTTTAAGATGATTCTCACGGCTGGATCGGGAAGCTGTCGCAAGGTTGCGATGGACTTTAACAGGAAACATGACAAGCACATCACACACACACACACACACACACGGCACTGCTGCCAAACTTATTAACAAATTCAAAAAGACTGAGAGAAAGAAACATTTTGTGGTGCCATGACCAAAGATGACTCTTTAATAAATAAGTTATAATATATCGTTTCTGTTCCGATAAAGCTATATTTTATTCTATTTTATCTAAGTGTCTTTAGAAAATCGTTCTTCATATACCCTGATTCGTAGTTGGATATGCAAATCGTTCGACGACATCATCTGGGGACTTCTATCAACTGTTGGAGCACTTTATCTACATTCCCCTGAAAAGAGGGGTCCTGTACACACAAAAAAAGAAAAGATGGATGATGATAACGTTTAATGTCCGAAAGACAATCATTGTGTTCAATTACAATGAATGTACCCCTCGTTCCCATCCCAGGAAATCAACAGTTATACGGCTAGTGTATATCAGATCATTTATATTAGCTAGTTTATATTAGCTAGTTTATGAGTTTGTTTATATTAGCTAGTTTATGAGTTAGTTTATATTAGCTAGTTTATGAGTTAGTTTATATTAGTTTATACTAGTTAGTTTATATTAGCTAGTTTCAGTTTGTTTATATTAGCTAGTTTATATGAATTAGTTTATATTAGCTAGTTTGAGTTAGTTTATATTAGTTTGAGTTACTTTATATTAGCTAGTATATACTAGTTAGTTTATATTAGTTTGAGTTTGTTTATATTAGTTTATACTAATTAGTTTATATTAGCTAGTTTATATGAATTGGTTTATATTAGCTAGTTTATATGAATTGGTTTATATTAGCTAGTTTGAGTTTGTTTATATTAGCTAGTTTATATGAATTGGTTTATATTAGCTAGTTTATATGAATTGGTTTATATTAGCTAGTTTGAGTTTGTTTATATTAGCTAGTTTATATGAATTGGTTTATATTAGCTAGTTTATATGAATTGGTTTATATTAGCTAGTTTGAGTTTGTTTATATTAGCTAGTTTATATGAATTGGTTTATATTAGCTAGTTTATATGAATTGGTTTATATTAGCTAGTTTATATGAATTGGTTTATATTAGCTAGTTTGAGTTTGTTTATATTAGCTAGTTTATATGAATTGGTTTATATTAGCTAGTTTATGAGTTCGTTTATATTAGCTAGTTTATATGAATTGGTTTATATTAGCTAGTTTATATGAATTGGTTTATATTAGCTAGTTTGAGTTTGTTTATATTAGCTAGTTTATATGAATTGGTTTATATTAGCTAGTTTATATGAATTGGTTTATATTAGCTAGTTTATGAGTTCGTTTATATTAGCTAGTTTATACTAATTAGATTATATTAGCTAGTTTATTTATAGTTATTTATCTCTATTTTATTTTATTTATGTAGTATTGTTTTGGTATTAATATTATTTATTTATTATTTATTTATTTATTTATTTTCATTTTATTTAAATATTTCTGCCAATCTACTGCCCACACTCTAGTCCAGTAGGTGGCGGTAATGCATCCTTAACTGGTTTGCCAACCGCCATTAAAACAAAAAGAAGAAGAAAAAAAAGTCTTTTTCAAGACATGTAAAAGCTTTTTTTATTATTATTATTTTTTTTATCCTGAGTGGTTTATTGCTGATGTATTTTATGTCGTAGTATAAAACGTGAACATATATTGAGCTTGTGTTAACCACAGACCTTATTTCTGGCATTTAACCAAAAAACCCCATTCAAAACACCCCATTGCCTTCGGGATGATGGATGTGGAGTACACAGAAAAATAAAGTCGAGATCACATGAAAACAAGAAAGAAAATATTAACAATGCATGGCCACTTAGGGCTTCTGTACTTTTCCTAACACTCCTTAGAATTTTTACAGATTATTTCTACATTTAGTGACATGCTTTTATCAACACTGAGTTGAGTCTGAATGGACGGAACTGTGGGTCACTTTTTTTTATTATTTTAATTTTAATTTTTAAATTTTTTACACAAAAGGCATTGAATAAACGTATCGTTCATCTTTAAAATTCACTAATTCATTTTTCAAACTCACCCCCAGCAAGTTTATTTTCACGTTTACATCATATTTTCACAATTGAATACAGGTTGACAAGGACTTCAATTAGTAAGTACTTGTATTGTCTTTGTTCATACTGAACTAACCTCTCAACACTGTGTTTAGAATGATGCTACCCTTTGTGATGGAACCTGTAGTGGCACTGCAACTACAACTACAACTACTAGCTGACCTGTTGTAATAAACTAGCTGAGGAACTCGAGGTTGATCAGGGATTCGTACAGGAACATTTGAATAATTAAACATGATCATGGCTACTCCCTAGGGTCACTATAAAGGCACAAGGAAAGACTGAAGGAATGATTTTATGGTACGAATGCTTGCTTAATTATGCTTAAAGATACCATTCAGGCTCTGAATGACATGACTGTTGAATGAGTGACTTAGCTCTTATACCCATGCTAGGAGGTTAACTACAGACTTAGCTATTATACCCATATTAGGAGACTACTTCCTGTTTTAACAGCTGTCTGACGAGTATATAAGTATATAAAGCTTGATTTTGAATATTCCCTCTGAAATTGGTGTATTTTTGATTTACTGGACTATATTCCCGTGTTTCTGTTTCAGTCCTGTTACATATACTGTAGTAGCTTCTCTACAGTCAATATTATGAGTTGAAATGATTTTATACTCTAACCTGTACATTCTCTTAAAACTTCCCCTAAGAAGAAAAAGCGTCCATTAAAATGTACAAAACAATCAGCCTAGCAACAAGACGAGCAATGATATTACAGTAATCTTAATACTGAAGTCCTGTGAGGTCATTTATACCAGTAGGTCAGACAGTAGGTCCTTAATGGTATCCACTCGACATAACATGCCACCAATAGAGGGCAACAAATTACCCATAGAGACCCACAGGAACCATTACAGTTTCCATTAAAACCAATACAATTCCCAGTATAAGCATTAACAGTGTAAATATTATCTTCTCTCCACAGGGTGGCAGTAAAGCGCATTTCAGCGTTTAGCTTCTTAAAAGAAGAAGGAGGCGTTCGTGTTTTCTTAGCAGTGATGGCGTCGTACTGGGGAATATTTATATTCGTTATCTGTTCACTTTTGGTCTGTGCTTCGACAGAGACGCGACAGTTTGGCACGGTAAGTGTTTTAAAAAGGCTGATAAGCGACTGCGCGAGACAACGGTAGTTTTTGAATCAGCTGTCGAACATTGCTAGCTGTTGACTAGCTTTACGGGCTGACCAGCTTTAACTGTTATGTCGCGATTGTACTAGCTATGTGTCAGTTAATTTGCTTATTAGTTAATAGTTGTTGTTTTTTAATAAGTATCATTTATAGCTATCATTTCAGTAAACGTGTCTGTGTTAGTTCTTGGCTAGCTCATTTTCGTTATTATTATTTTTTACCCCATACCCGTATTTGGACAAGTTCCGCCCCCTGCGTTATGATTGGCTGGTAGCTTGAACCCATTCTCAATAAATGGAATGAATCTAGACGGTGAATGTGCAGTAGCAGCCAATCGTACAACAGGAGGCGGGACTTATAGTAAACGGGTAGGAAAAATATTTCCTGACTCCACTGATTACAATCTAAATTAAATTAAACGCTGTTTCCTTGCTCTCGTATAATATTAAGAACTGAACAGGACCAGTAGATGATAAAAATAGAAGATGAAGTAAGGGTTAATGTTAAATAAGTAGTAATGGAGGGACTTCCGCGTTAAATCATTTGCGACATTAGAATCATATTCTAGAGTCATATTGATAATCCTACTTGGAATCGTACTAGGAATCATATCATGAATCATACTGGGAGTCATATCATGAATCATACTGGGAGCCATATTAGGAATCTAGTCTGGGTGTCATGAATCATACTGGGAGTCATATCAGAATTCCTACTTGGAGTCATTAGGGATCATACTGGGAGTCATATTGGGAATCTATTCCTGGTGTCATATCAGGAATCATACTGGGAATCATATTAGATATAACATATATCATATTAGGAGTCAAATTAGGGATCATACTATCTGTCTGATTAAAAATCGCAGCTTCCATCATAATGGCAGTCACATATCTTGATGTCAGTTGTAATATGATTGAGTGTGAATCTACTGGTAAGAAGGGGGGGAGGGGGGGTCGTTAAAAGCATCCCCAGCAGCGTTAAGTATGTGTGTGTAATTCATCATGTGTATCCACAGGAAAACGTGATTAACGTGACTGCAGTTAGCGAAAATGAAGAGTCGACCTACAACGTGCAGGTAACCAAAACAAAACACAAACATGTACACTGAATGGTTTTAGGGGTGAGGGGTGTAATCCCACCCACTAGTATTTGTTTGGCTGTTTGACCTGTTGCAGATGTTACCTCGTATTAAACCCTGTGTTAGACAGTAGCTTAGTTAAATTATTTCCTATCAAAAGTTTATCACCTGTCCTATCAGGATGATGATGATGATATTTTTTAGGAATGATGGAAGCTGACAGCTACATACAAGCGCATTCTCTGCTCCTTTTCCGTTTCAGATAAGCTTGAATGTCACCCTGGCGGACAATAAAACTACCGTCAACGGGGTTCCGCTCAAGCCGTCAGAGGTGATGAGGATGCCGTGCCACGGTTTGCTGTGTGAGTACGGCTCCAAGTATCTTAGGAGCGGGTTATCTGATAGGTGTAATTATTTTTAAATTCAAGCGATTAAACTTGCATGCAAGCTGCAGGTGTGGCAGAATCTCGTCTAACGGCGTGCCGTGAAGTATTGCCAACGATTAAACGGTTAAAACTACAATGAGTCGTTCATCTATAAATAAAAGTGTAAAGTTACCTTTAATGTTGTGGAACATCCACGAAACAAGTTATTACCTGTGTTATAGCAGCTATAAACCATCATTCCCCCTCTTTTCTCTCTCTCTCTCTCTTAAAGTTAATAAGACAAATACATGGCTTGGTACATTGCATGTAAAATAAACACTGACTCATCCATAAATATGAAACATCACCTCACAAAACTTTACCATGTCAATAATTGTGCCTTTATTTGATGTAAATAACACGTTTTTATTAGAAGAAACATTTCATATAAACCTGTAGTAAAGCACATTAATGAACCATCTACAGTCTTTAACGAGTGAACTGTAAATCTATGAAAATATATTTAATAAGATAAAAGAACAGATTAGGCCAGGTGAAATAAATGGATTTTTAATCTTGGATGAAATCCCACATGTTTTATATGAAGATTTGTTTAACACCTCACGTCTTCGCCTGTGTTTGAATCTCTGCTGCTCTGCGTATTCTTAACATGCGCTACCAATCTCTTCTGTCTCCGCAGTAGATGACAGTATCGTGAGCCTGAGTGACGGCGCCGGGACGTTGAACTATACTATTAGAGAAGCCTAGTGTCTTTTTTTTTGTTTTTTTTTTGCTTTGCTACGTAGGTCTGTTTCAGTTCATGAACGCACATACTACAGTTCCATTATCGCATGTTGTTGCCATATGGCGACAACTACATTTTACCATTTAAGAGAATAATCAAAATACGTAAACTTGTTTAAATGATGAAAAATAAACATTAACTTGTCACGGGTAGTGTTTAAATTTTTGAAAAACGAAAGTAGTTTTGCGTAAATAGCGAACATGGTTAATCATCTTTTGAGAGCTCTCCGATGATGACCATGCCACGTGATTGCAGAAAAGGATGCGCAAACGGCACTTCCTGGTCATGTGACACGGCATTTTTTTTGGTTATGTCAAAGTTAAAGCCCCTCTTTTTCCAGTTCCATAGGAAGATAGTAGTTTTGTATTATTGCCTATCAAAAAAATGATGATAAATTGTCGCGAAACGGCAACACCGGGCAGTAAAAGTTTGTGAAGCTATGATTTGTTGCTGCACTGCTGTCAGAGCTGCTGTTCTAGAAAATTCAACACTAAATCAGACTGTAGAATTCATCAGCACTGTGGTGTGAATTGTTGTACGATGTGGAAACGTGCAGGTCTGGCAGCCCGACGTGTGGGAAGTGAAACTGCTGCTGAACCAGACCTCTGAGGAGGTCACCCAGGAGCAAAACATCTACCCGGCGAGATCCAGCAAGATCGTCGCCATGCCACGAGAAAACGACGTCATCATGACCGAAGAGTTCATCGCTAAAACAGGTTATGATCTGATTCAACACCTGCTTTTTTTATTTACTTTTTTTTAGTTCAGAAGGAGAAGCTAGCGTCGGTATGTGTAACCCGACACTAATGACTAATTCTCCTCCTCTGTAGTCGAGGACCAGGTCCTACACACAACCAGTCACTACCCACTGAGGCAGGCTGAAACCACGCAGGAAGAGACGGCCGCTCCGGGAAAGCTTCCGGAGACGCCACTGCGCATGGAACCCAGTGTGCTGTACGAGGACGCACCGGAGGAGAATGTCAATCCTGACGACCTGCTGCCGGACGTTCCTCTCCGACAGTCGCCCTCGTCGTATAACGTGAGGAGCCGAACAGAACCTGGGGTTATTTCTAATGCTCCATGCTCTTACACTGTTATATTTCAGATTTGGTTATTCTCAGAGGATTGGGATTAGGACTGATCGAGGCTGCTTTAGTTTTAGAAATTTTAGCCTCATGTCTCTCGCTCTGTCTACGTGCAGGTGGTGTGTCGGTGGGTGGAGGAGCTCAGGGACAGGCTGAAGCGCTTCTGCTCCGAGTCTCTGCCGCTCTTCTTCCTCATCATGTGGGTGGTGGTCGTCGGCGTCGTCGGCTCCGCGGTCATCATCAAGATCCTCGACATCTTGTTTCCCACGTGCGAACACAAGTACGACTTTTTAAACACGACGCCTATCGAGTGAGCCGTGGTCCTACATTACGAGACGTTTCTGATTGGCCGGCAGGTTTTTCTTATAGTCGGACGCCCCTAAACTAACCCCTGGTCAAAAAATTTAAATCACTGCTCCTCATACGTAATTATAGCAACCTGCTCTTTTGGAGACGCTCTGACCCAGTCGTCTAGACGTAACAAGTTGGCCCTTGGCAAAGTCGCTCAGATCCTTACACTTACCCATTTTTCCTGCTTCCAACACGTCAACTTTGAGAACTGACAGTTCACCCACTGCCTAATAAATATATCCCACCCCTTCACAGGTGCCAACGAGATAATGCTATTCACTGTATTCCAGTGGGTTTAATGTTAGGACTGATTGATCGGTTTCTGTTTCCTTTTGCAATTAAGCAGCACAGGGAATGAATTATTCATAGCCTCCAGGGCGTGTAAATGATTTTAATTCAAAACGAGAAGGAAGTTCTAAATGATCAGCTTTAAGAATATTTATCGCCCTGCCGTCGAGTGTTTAATTCCTAACATATCCAGGCACTTTGCACAGTCCTGTAAATCTCTTGTTATAAGACGACATCATGTGCGTGTGTGTTTTTGTCAGGGGTTTCTTTCATCTGAACCCGGAGACCCTGATGCCGGAGGAGGAGAAGCAGAGCCTGATCGAGAACGTAGAGCTGGTGGTGGAGGAGCAAGAGCAGAGCCATGTGAAGGGAGAGCAGTACTGATAAGCCCCGCCCCCCTCTAAAGAGAAAGCTCTTAAAGTTTTGCCTCCGTACACATTCGGCTCTAAAACGTATTGGCACACGATCTGTTCGGCTCTCAGAAGTATTGGCACCCTATCCGGCCAGCTCTCAAAAGTACTGGCGCCCTTGACGGTCGGCTCTAAAAAGTATTGGCGCGCTACACGGACAGCTCTAACAGTGCTGGCGCCCTGTCTGTCCGGCACTGGAAAGTATTGGCGCCCTGTCCAGATTTTGCCACGCAAGCACCACTTACATTTTCTTCAGGAAATGTACCGGTCTAGTTATGTATTATATTGCTTCGACAGAATGTAACGGATCCTTTCTTGCTACACGATCCACTCGTATCACTAATAAAAAAAAAACCCCAGTGACGGTTTTTCCATTAAAGGTGGATCTCAGCCATTTGCATTTCAAAGTGCTGAAATAATTTAAAGGTGCAGTTTGTCATTTTTTTTCCAAAGATCTCGAACATATTTTTCCGAGTGTACGTTGGAAAAATTTGCAACATGAAATGGATCTAACTAACCTTCACCGTTTCATTTCATTACGGTTCCCCTCAGAGGGAGCAGAAGGCTTTAAAAGTTACAAACTGCCCCTTTAAAGAACATTCGGAATATTACCCTCCCACCCGGCGATGGCGTTCGGGCGGGTCAGCAGGATCCGAACTCGGCGATCCACTTCTCGTATTTCTCCAGGTCTGCGGCGGAGACCGATTTAGAAACTTTGGTCAGAGCCGTCTGGAAATCCTCCATGGTCGTAGGCATGTGCATCTCGTCTCGGGAAATGTTACGGATCTCCTCCGGGGTCAAATCGTAATCGCGATCGATATTCGATTAATTACAGCTATCTACTGGTGTCATTTACCCATTTATACTGTTTTAATGACACCTCCAAATAGAAACCTGCTTATTAGTAATAATAAACTCAGTACATTGTGTCTACTATGAAATATTTCAAATAAAAATGCTAACAGCTAAAGCCGTTTGCTTTCCTATACTCGCCGTCCCTACGAAACCACACGTTAATTCGCTGTTAACTTTTATCACACACATGAATACGAATTATTCACCACTTACTTGTCGCATTGTTCCGGAGAATCTCGGAAAACAAAGAATAACCTTTGTTTTTAACCCGCCAACGCGGAAAAACATACACACCTCCACTTTATTTACAACCTAATTTCCTCCAGGTACTCGCTCGGAAACGCTGAAGTTTTCTAAAGACGTCGGAAGCGAGGTGCGCATGCGCGAGAAAATTTAAAAAAGACCGCATGCGCAGTACGAAGCGCCCAAATAGAGTGTCCCAAACCGTTCAACGAGTCGTTTTGGATTCGACCAAACGCACGCGCTCGCAGTCGAACTAGCTCATATAAACTAACTAGTATAAACTAGCTAATATAAACTAACTCATAAACAAACTCCTAAACTAGCTAATATAAGTGAACTCATGTAAACTAACTCATATAAACTAGCTAATATAAACTAACTCATAAACAAACTCCTAAACTAGCTAATATAAGTGAACTCATGTAAACTAACTCATATAAACTAGCTAATATAAACTAACTCATAAACAAACTCCTAAACTAGCTAATATAAGTGAACTCATGTAAACTAACTCATATAAACTAGCTAATATAAACTAACTCCTAAACTAGCTAATATAAGCAAACTCATCTAAACTAACTCATATAAACTAGCTAATATAAACTAGCTAATATAAACAAACTAATAAACTAGCTAATATAAGCTAACTCATCTAAACTAACTCATATAAACTAGCTAATATAAACAAACTAATAAACTAGCTAATATAAGCTAACTCATCTAAACTAACTCATATAAACTAGCTAATATAAACTAACTCTTACAAACTCATAAACTACCTAATATAAACCTACCTAATATAGATTGGCAGAAATATTTAAATAAAATGAAAATAAATAAATAAATAATAAATAAATAATATTAATACCAAAACAATACTACATAAATAAAATAAAATAAAGAGATAAATAACTATAAATAAACTAGCTAATATAATCTAATTAGTATAAACTAGCTAATATAAACTAACTCATAAACTAGCTAATATAAACAAACTCAAACTAGCTAATATAAACCAATTCATATAAACTAGCTAATATAAACAAACTCAAACTAGCTAATATAAACCAATTCATATAAACTAGCTAATATAAACAAACTCAAACTAGCTAATATAAACCAATTCATATAAACTAGCTAATATAAACCAATTCATATAAACTAATATAAACAAACTCAAACTAATATAAACTAACTAGTATATACTAGCTAATATAAAGTAACTCAAACTAATATAAACTAACTCAAACTAGCTAATATAAAGTAATTCATATAAACTAGCTAATATAAACAAACTCAAACTAGCTAATATAAACTAACTAGTATAAACTAACTAATATAAACTAACTCATAAACTAGCTAATATAAACTAACTCATAAACTAGCTAATATAAACTAACTCATATAACCCAACTAATATAAACTAGCTAATATAAATGATCTGATATACACTAGCCGTATAACTGTTGATTTCCTGGGATGGGAACGAGGGGTACATTCATTGTAATTGAACACGATGATTGTCTTTCGGACATTAAACGTTATCATCATCCATCTTTTCTTTTTTTGTGTGTACAGGACCCCTCTTTTCAGGGGAATGTAGATAAAGCGCTCCAACAGTTGATAGAAGTCCCCAGATGATGTCGTCGAACGATTTGCATATCCAATTACGAATCAGGGTATATGAAGAACGATTTTCTAAAGACACTTAGATAAAATAGAATAAAATATAGCTTTATCGGAACAGAAACGATATATTATAACTTATTTATTAAAGAGTCATCTTTGGTCATGGCACCACAAAATGTTTCTTTCTCTCAGTCTTTTTGAATTTGTTAATAAGTTTGGCAGCAGTGCCGTGTGTGTGTGTGTGTGTGTGTGTGATGTGCTTGTCATGTTTCCTGTTAAAGTCCATCGCAACCTTGCGACAGCTTCCCGATCCAGCCGTGAGAATCATCTTAAAGCCTATCTGGAAAAAATATATACACACCAAGTATGAACATTTTTGGAAGACTGTGTATGGAGACTTTTTGGGACACCCTGTAATTTTGCTATTTGTTTACTATATATGCCTCTCAAATGAAATTCTGGCCAAATATCTGAAAAAACATCTTCCCTGATTTTTCCTTTCTTTCTTATAGTCGCTTAACAAAATGCAGCAAAAACACAAGCGACAGCTTGTTCTCGATACACAATCTTCTTGTGTTTACGAAATCAAAGAACCGCGTTTCTTTAACTCGTCCCGTCTCTCTTGTCCCGCAGTCAGTTCATCATGAAAACACTAGTCCACAATCTTTAAACGTATAATTAACTGTAAGAGGATGTTAAAGACCCAAAACATACACAAAGTTCCATCTTGATTTGAATGATCTATGTGAAGAAACGTTTATTGATTTTACCAGCTTGAATGCGTAATTCACACAGTAAATGGAAACAAAGTCCTAAAAAGTATTAACAACGGTGTCACGTATTTGAATTCAGTCTGCTTGGTGAGAGAGGCGGTGATGGTCCATGCACGTAGCTCAGATTAATGCGGACCGCGTTGGACATCATGATGGCTGAAACGTTCTCCAGAATCCTAGAAAGTGTGCACGAGTCATGAGCTTCTGACGTGTTCTGTCCAGAGATGGGGTTGGGGTTCTTCGAAAGGCACAATTCTTTGCTGGATTTCTGCAAACGCATCGTGACAAAAAAAGTCCAACATGCACTTCTGTTTTGTCCCCCCCCCCCCCCCCCCATTATAGCGCCATTCACAGTCGTCACCTTTCAAAACCAGATGTGTACAAGGATGTACGAGCTTAAAAACATCCTCATTAGGCACTCTATCACTGTCAGATCTCGGCTTGCACGCGTCCCCACACTAGACTACTGTATATCCAAGTACTAGACACCTCCCTGGCGATCATCTGGTCTTCTATGTGGTGTTAATGGGTGGAAATCTGACATGGTCCGATGCAAAAACTTGGCCTCGTCTCATATTCAGGGGATTCCTTGTTAGCCTCTGGTTTACTGGCAACTGAAGCCTGGACTCTCCCGGTGGGATCACAGAGGATGCTGCTGCTGAAATAAAAAGAAAGTGCATATGCTTTTTAAGTGCTTTAAACCAGGTGAAGACATTTTAGGCATGTCCAGAGTGCTGTACCTCACTGTAGCGGATTTCAAAAATGACTAAAGTGTTGTGCATGACGCTCTAATAAAATTTAAATGAATTAAAACCAGATTCTAAGGCTGTTACAAAATACTTGGAGGTGTATGCTCATGCATCTTATATACTATTTATATATAGTTTTTCTTATTATGAGCCTGAGGTGTTTTAACTGTATGTATGTTATGCATTGTAAACATTTTTAATATAACTCAACATGCTGAATGACCACAGGTTAACCCCCCCCCCCCCCCCCCCCAAGCTACTTTCTACAATTATGAAAGGAAATAAGAAAATAAAAGTGTATAATAAAAGATATTCGTCTCTCTTCTGTTACTTACTGTCGTCACACTGCACATTCTTCTTTTTGAGGCTGTTCAGTAGTTGCTCGTGCTTTAATTTCTGCTCATAGAGCTGATTAATCAGAAAGCCACGCTCCTGCACAGATGGAAAACTTGTCAAAGTATCTATTTCTATACGGTTTTAATAATTCTAAGTCTAAGCATTTTGTTCTAGAAAGACGCAAAAAATATCTACCAATAAAACATCAAATTAAAGCTTGAAATTAGTAAACTGTCTACAAAGAGGTTTAATTATCTCGTGTTTGGTTTATTTAAGGTATTTTCACATGCTAAGAGATAATTTATGGTGATGCTGCAGCTTGTGTTCTTATGTAAAGTCTGATCACATCACTGGAGATCGTGTTCGTAGTTGCGGCAGAGTTCCATGACCTCAGATTCAGCCACCTCCTTAATCCTTACCTGCTTCTCCTCAAAGTTCTTCACTTCCTGCTCCAACTTGGCCCGTAGCTGTAAAATGGAGATGGACAAGGAGATGCACATTACAGTGTAAACTCCAAATGTACTAATCCCAAGGCTAGACTGAAAACGGATCCCAATTCCCCACATAGTGGACTTTATAAACAGAGCTGGTCCACATATGCAACAAGTATATCAGTGTCTAATAGTAGGATTTTGAGGATACAATAAAGTCAACTATTCCTTAAATATTAATGGTAACTGTACCTCAGCTTCATGTAGGCACCCTATCTAGTGTCCTATGTGTTAAATTTGGCACTAAAATTTTCATCCACAAAAACAGGCTAAACTAGCTAGATACAGATAACAATAATGAACAAATGAAGAAAACAGGAGCATCCATGCAAACAGTGAGCACTTCAGCGGTATGGCTTCCTTACCTCCTGCAGCTTGGCTTCATAGGCCTGTTTCATGTGCTCCATGGCACAGAGGTGGCTGTCCTCAGCATTGCGCAGCTTCTTCGCATGGTTCTTCTCCTCCATCATCTGCATTTTCTGCTGCAGCTCATGGTACAGCTCGTCCTGGTCAAGCAGGCCCTCGATGCGGCTTTGCTCTGGGAACAAAATTAGCCATGCATTTTAATTGTACTATTGTAGTGCAGGAAGGAGCAGTCTAGAAATTAATGGTTATATTTTTATAATAAATTGTTCTAATGCAGCGGAGCTTTCAAGTGCAATTTCAGGTGACCCAAACTCTATGTTAAAGTATAAACAAGCCATTCTATGCTGACATATAGTGAGTGTATTTACTTTGATCCTCCAGCTCCTTGGCGTGTTCTTCCTTCAACTCGGTCAGCGCCTTCTGGTGAGAATCTTTCTGGTCCTCCCTCTCAGTGTTCAGCACCTACAGTGACACATACAACATTTTTAATTTAATTATTCATCAACATCACTTTGTACTCATTTGTCACCTGTTACTCAAGAATACAATACAATCAGAGACAAATTGATTTAAGAAGACTTCATATAACAATGATATGGCTATATGTTGTGATGTCTAATGTGTGAAATCAACCTAATAACTGATCATTATCGACTGTCCTAGTCTCACTAATGAAGCCCTAAAGATTAAATCAGCCTGAGATTTCAAGTCCTGACCTGAATTTGGTCTTTCAAAGCCTCTATCTGCTGGAGATAACCCTGAAAAAAACTTTTCATCTTCATGGTGTATTCCATATCCTTCCAATTCAGCTTGCATTGCAGATCCAACTTCAGCCACTCGGTGTGGGACGTGAGCTCACATATAGTCTGGTCCTGGACGAACACAAAAAAAATCAGAGGCTTGTTTTTATGTTGTTGGTTTTTTTTTTGTTTTTTTTTTTTGCTATATGATACCTTCCACTGTTGCACATTGTTGCCATATGGCAACAATTTAACTACCGCCCATAAAACATTTTTTCCCCATTTATTTATTTATTTATTTATTTATATTAGCTTGAACTAATTCATTTCAAGTAATTTTTTGATGTAAATGTAATAATTCATGCAGGGTTAAAACTAAATATACAGTATACGGGTTAGTCAAATTAAAACTTTCATTTCGGTCACTGCACATGCAACCAGAGGTGTTTTTCTTTTGTTTGTTTGTTTTCTTTAAATAAAATTAATATAGAGGTTTTTTTTTTTTTTTAATCATCACTCTGGCATATTCCTGTTCCAGGACTCCATATTGGATATCAAAGTGCCCATCTTCAAAGGACCGGGCGAACTGCCGGAGATCCGCTCCTACATGGACGAGTTCCCGTTTCCGTTCTACGTGATCCTGCGCGACGTGAACGCCCTGCCTGAGACGCTGAGCGACGCTCTGAGGCAGTGGTTCGAGCTCATCACTGCCACCGACCGGTAACAAAGCGCCAGGAAGCCACGACTGCACAAATCCTCTCGGTGCTGCTAGCCTCCCGGACACGGAGACACACACAGAAGGACACACACATGCGTATACAAACGCCAGACCGGCTGCTGTACATGTGCGTTTTCTTTCGTCTTCGCTGTCATTTTAATGAATTGTAGTTTGATTTGTAGAAATTGCTGCTCTTGAGTATTCTTCAATAGGATGTTGAAGAGCTTTGGATTATAACAGTATTTTTCTCTTCCATTTGAAGTAAGATTTAAATGAACATTTCCAACATACTGAGAGAGAACGTGAGATGTTTTTAAGCTCGTACATCCATACAAAAAAAAAAAAAAGAAAAGATGGATGATGATAACGTTTAATGTCCGAAAGACAATCATTGTGTTCAATTACAATGAATGTACCCCTCGTTCCCATCCCAGGAAATCAACAGTTATATGGCTAGTGTATATCAGATCATTTATATTAGCTAGTTTATATTAGTTGGTTTATATGAGTTAGCTTATATTAGCTAGTTTATGAGTTTGTTTATATTAGTTTGAGTTTGTTTATATGAGTTTGTTTATATTAGCTAGTTTATGAGTTTGTTTATATGAGTTAGCTTATATTAGCTAGTTTATGAGTTTGTTTATATTAGCTAGTTTATGAGTTTGTTTATATGAGTTTATAGGGGTTTGTTTATATTAGCTAGTTTATGAGTTTGTTTATATGAGCTTGTTTATATTAGCTAGTTTATGAGTTTGTTTATATTAGTTTATATTAGTTTGTTTATATTAGCTAGTTTATGAGGTTGTTTATATTAGTTTATAGGAGTTTGCTTATATTAGCTAGTTTATGAGTTTGTTTATATTAGTTTGTTTATATTAGCTAGTTTATGAGTTTGTTTATATGAGTTTATGAGTTAGTTTATATTAGCTAGTTTATGAGTTTGTTTATATGAGTTTATAGGGGTTTGCTTATATTAGCTAGTTCATGAGTTTGTTTATATTAGTTTGTTTATATTAGCTAGTTTATGAGTTTGTTTATATTAGTTTGTTTATATTAGCTAGTTTATGAGTTTGTTTATATGAGTTTATGAGTTAGTTTATATTAGCTAGTTTATGAGTTTGTTTATGAGTTTATAGGAGTTTGTTTATATTAGTTAGTTTATGAGTTTGTTTATATGAGTTTATAGGAGTTTGTTTATATTAGCTAGTTTATGAGTTTGTTTATATTAGTTTATATGAGTTTGCTTATATTAGCTAGTTTATGAGTTTGTTTATATTAGTTTATATGAGTTTGTTTATATTAGCTAGTTTATGAGTTTGTTTATATTAGTTTATATGAGTGTTTATATTAGCTAGTTTATGAGTTTGTTTATATTAGTTTATGAGTTTGTTTATATTAGCTAGTTTGAGTTTGTTTATATGAGTTTGAATTAGTTTATATTAGCTAGTTTATGAGTTTGTTTATATTAGTTTGAGTTTGTTTATATGAGTTTGTTTATATTAGCTAGTTTATGAGTTTGTTTATATGAGTTTGTTTATATTAGCTAGTTTATGAGTTTGTTTATATTAGCTAGTTTATGAGTTTGTTTATATGAGTTTGTTTATATTAGCTAGTTTATGAGTTTGTTTATATTAGTTTATATGAGTTTGCTTATATTAGCTAGTTTATGAGTTTGTTTATATTAGCTAGTTTGAGTTTGTTTATATGAGTTTGAATTAGTTTATATTAGCTAGTTTATGAGTTTGTTTATATGAGTTTGTTTATATTAGCTAGTTTATGAGTTTGTTTATATTAGCTAGTTTATGAGTTTGTTTATATTAGTTTATATGAGTTTGTTTATATTAGCTAGTTTATGAGTTTGTTTATATTAGTTTATATGAGTTTGTTTATATTAGCTAGTTTGAGTTTGTTTATATGAGTTTGAATTAGTTTATATTAGCTAGTTTATGAGTTTGTTTATATTAGTTTGAGTTTGTTTATATGAGTTTGTTTATATTAGCTAGTTCATGAGTTTGTTTATATGAGCTAGTTTATGAGTTCAACATGAAGAGCAAAACTCCCATTTTAACGTTGTTATTTTTTTCTTCTGGCAATCGTCTGCGAGCGCGTGCGCTTGGTCGAATCCCAAACCGACTCGTTGAACGGTTTGGGACACAGGCGGCGCTTCGTACTGCGCATGCGGCCTTTTTTTTTTTTTTTTTTTTTTTAAATTTTCTCGCGCATGCGCACCTCGCTTCCGACGTCTTTAGAAAACTTCAGCGTTTCCGAGCGAGTACCTGGAGGAAATTAGGTTGTAAATAAAGTGGAGGTGTGTATGTTTTTCCGCGTTGGCGGGTTAAAAACAAAGGTTATTCTTTGTTTTCCGAGATTCTCCGGAACAACGCGACAAGTAAGTGTTGAATAATTCGTATTCATGTGTGTGATAAAAGTTAGCGAGTTAACGTGTGGTTCCGTAGGGACGGCGAGTATAGGAAAGCAAACGGCTTTAGCGTTTTTAATTTTTATTTGAAATATTTCTTAGTACACACAAACCTAGACCCGATGTCTGAGTTTATTATTACTAATAAGCAGGTTTCTATTTGGAGGTGTCATTAAACCTCAGTATAAATGGGTAAATGACACCAGTAGCTAGCTGTAAGGGCTGTGTGATATGACCATATGAAGATATCGCGATATCGATATTATATCACTTTGTTCGATATTGGCAAGTGTCAATACTTTTATATCTCGAATGGCAATCAGATTTCATTTCTTCCAATCCGTCATTACATTTCCTGTATTTCTTTCTTAAGAAACGAATCAGCCTTATTTTCATTCCACTGTTTATGTTTGCACCGTCTATATAAACCTACATTAATTTCAATTAAAATATATCGAATTGTAAAGAGCGCTATTTTTATTTGCATTAAAACTACATTTAGTCCCCCCCCCCCCCAAACAGTGTTTTTTAAAAAATTAAAATCGGTGCTAGTGCTCGCACACAGTGTTTGCATTCGAACGTGCATTTATTTATTTATTTATTTATTTATTTATTCGACAGCCCTAGAGCAGACGGAAGCGACGTGAACGTCTAAAATGTTAACGGAATTCATTCTTATGTAAACAAACACGCGTGTAAACACAACGTGCGATATCGAGGACAGGATATCGTACGGTAAATCGATAACAACGTTATCACGCCAGGTCTAGGTTGCATTTAACGTCATGGGCTTTCTTCTGTTAGACCGCGAAGCCACCATTTAAATTTATTTTAGATTACTAACAAATGACATTTAATGTTGTTGAGCAAAGTTAGTTCCTCTTATCAGTTCTGTTAGAGCAGCCTCTCTTTGTTCTCTCTCCTGAAGTTAATAAGACGGGGGGAAAAAAACAAGAAGACGGTCATGTTACAGAGACGCTGGAGACTCCTTCCAAAAATGTTAAATAAACATCTCCTCATAGAAAGCAGCTTCATGTTTGTTTGTTTTTTATCCGTTTATTATAAGGTTTAGATTAAGTGGAGCATCTGCCGTATAAATCCCTGCCATAGAAATGATAAAGCTCTGGTCAGTTAGAATATTACAGTTTATTACATAATACCAATGAAAGCGATAACAACATTAGTGAATAAACCTAATAGCGCTCCTTGGTTATACCATGGATCGCTCTTCGCTTGTTCTCCTGGAAATGTCCAGACTAGATGCAGAATGATTTTCTAGCGCTGACTTGTATGTTAAACCCCCACGGTTCTCTCCCGTCCTCTTCCAGGAATGAGTTTGTTGGAAATCAGTGAGAACGTGAAGCTGGCCAGAGAGTACGCCTTGCTGGGGAACTACAGCTCAGCCGTGGTCTGCTATCAGGGGGTGTTGGAGCAGATCAAGAAGTACCTGCTCGCGGTGCGAGACTCGTCCATGCAGCAAAAATGGCAGCAGGTAAACAGTTCCTCCTTCTCAATCCACGGTTTGGTGAAAGTGACCAAAGAGGGATTCAGGAGCTTTCAGTATCGCTCTGAACTTCTGTGGACAGGTTTGGCAGGAGATCAACGAGGAGAACAAGCATGTGAGGGACATCATGACCACGCTGGAGAGCTTCCAGCTGGACAACACCCCTTCCAAACCCAGCGGCTTCAGCCACGAGAGCGACATCATGCCCGTTCAAGTCGAACATAGGTATATGCTGTGTGTGTGTGTGTGTGTGTGTGTGAGTGAAATGTATTGAATTGCATTCACACTCATTAAACCTTCATGCGATGAGTTTAGATCAGGCTTTAGGTTATTAACGTGACGTACAAATCAGAATGAATAATGTAAACCTGTAACTGCCGTGAAAATGTTCTCGTACCAACATTTGTGTTCCGATTTATTTATTTATTTATTTATTTATTTTTATAGATGTTATGGAAAAATCTGAGAATCATTAACGACATTAAATATTAACAAACGCTAGAATAACAAGGACAAGCAAGCAAAAGAGAACAAAGGTTTGTACTGAATATCTAATAATCGTCAATGAGTAAACAGGTTAACGTTTTCCTCCAAGTCCATCATAATGAGAGTTTAATATACATATAAAGAATATTAAAAATAATGAACGCAAGCCAACACAAACCTAATCATTAAATCGAATAAAACCAATCATTCAAGTACGATGGAAGAAATGGCGCCATATAAAACGGAGCCATAAGCTGTGAACACACGCCGCAGCTGACGGAAGATTTAGCGCTCAGATATTATTACTATCATTATTAGTGTTTTATTGGCATAGAAGTGAGTCAAAATAACTTCCACTTCTGTCTTTCAGACTTTACCCTGAGCATTCATTTCGTGCTCCCTGTGCTCATGACCTTTGATGGAGTTTTGTGGGTGTCGCTAAATGCAAATGAGATGTCTTGGGAACACTTTGCATTTTAAAATCTACGTACGTACGAACACGAGTACGAAGGAGATCAGCCTTTTGTAAATCCAGCGTGGCTTACGTAAACGTTTACACACAACTTTACTAAAAGATGAAGCTAAATAAGGGCCGATCTTTTGCATGGACTCAAAAATGGTGCCCAAAGTATCTGGAATGCATATATGCGGTGCAGATTTCATGTCTAGGTCAATTTTATTCTTCTGCTGTATTGTTTTTATTTGGATGGTGTGTCATTACAAGGATTCGTGGGCCGTGTACAGGCTTTTTATCTCCCGAGGGACGACATGTGAACTGGATTAACATCCATGTGACTGAAGTTTGCCGTCACGAGATGAGAGATTTTACTCCAGTACGAATGTCTGAAGTTAAAGGTTAAAAAGTACTCATTTGGCATCTCTGAACAGTATTAGTGAGCTCATTAATGAGATGAGGGAGACGGCTCGGCTCACCGCTCACCGGTTGTCTAACGCTGACGTGTACCGTACGTCCGTGCCATGAGGAGTCAGTCGTAGCTCTTCGTAGGGATTTGGGCAAGGATATTTTATTCCGGTTTGCTTCAACCTTAAATAATGCTTAAACAATCGGAAAATGTTAACGCTAATAGGAAAATGTGTTGGGAATAAAAAGCGAGAATTTGTTTGGTAAAATCTACCGATCCAGATGAACTAGGTACTAACTTCGATTAATCTCGACGCGTGTTGGTGTGTGATCGTACGCAGGCCGTCTCCGTGTGCAGTTCGCAAGGCCCCGCTTCCGTATAAAGACGGTAAAGCTCACGGTAGCAGGTTGAGCGCTGGGCCACGCTCCCAGCACCGACAATCACCACGCGTCGTTAACGGAGACCGAGGGAAACCATCGAAGGGCAAAGAGAAGAAAGAAAACGCACCGAAGCAGAAAGACGACAAGGTGGGTTTATCACGTGTTCTTGAAATGAATAGGCTTGTCTCGTTATTGAGAAACTACAAAGCGCAACATCGTGAAAAACGTCTCCTTATAAACAGCTTAGAGGGGGGTTTGTTTTTTTTTTTAAAGTTATTATTAGAAATGTGGAGCCCTTTGTGTGAGGTGTTACTATAGAAACGATAAGGTATTAGAACGAGCGCATCAATATAGAACACTCCTGTCACTGCTGCTGTTATAGAAAATTAATCTACCTACCAACCAATCAGAACTGAGAATTCAAAAGCTCTGTAAGACATTTGTCTAATGCAGAAATGTTTTCATATGTTACAGTGCCACGTGAATAACAAGGGCATCAGTGATGTTTTTAGCAGGTAGGTAGAGTGCGTAGACCAAGGAAGATAGATAGACAGGCAGAAAGGTAGATATATAGATAGATATCAATAGATAGATAGATAGATAGGCAGGCAGGTAGATAGACAGACAGACAGACAGATAGATGGGTAGATTGACAGACTGATAAATAGACAAAAGGTCCGACAGGCAGGTGGGTAGATAGATAGATAGATAGAAAAACAGACAGCTAGGTAGGTAGATAGACAGTAGGATAAACTGACAAAAATGCAGACTGGTAGATTGATTGATAGACAACAGTCAGACGGGTAGATAGATAGAAAGACAGACGGGTAAGTAGACAGATAGATAAACAGACAAAAATAGACAGGTAGATATATAGATATCTATCGATAGATAGATAGACAGACTGACAAAAAGACAGATGGGTAGATGGATAGACCGACAGGTAGGTAGACAGACAGGTAGGTAGGTAGGCAGACAGACAGGTAGGTAGGTAGGTAGGTAGACAGACAGACAGGTAGGTAGGTAGGTAGACAGACAGATAGGTGGTTGGAACAAAAAGAAGCTAGATCAGTTTCAGTCTGCTGTGTAAATACTGTGTAAGAGCCTGATTGTAACTCAGCACGTTGTATTTGATATCCTTCTGCCTGTATTTACTTACTGTATTTACACCAGAATGACCAACCTGTGTTACCGGTTTCTCCATCAGAGTAAATACAGGCAGCTCTGAGTTATAACAGCAATACGATCCTGCAGCTCAGCTGTTGTTTGTTTTTTTTCACTGGAGTATAATTCAGTGTTTATCCTCCATCTTTTAGAATTGAGGGGGGGTTTTTTTCAGTTTTTTTCTCTCTAAACTTGCTGCTGCCTTCTTAATGTGTGTAATTCCTCACTCTCCTCCACCTCCAGAACAAACCCGAGGCCTCTGAGGTGGAGGTGAAGAGGTTCGACAGAGGAGGGGAAGACAAAGACCTGATTGACGCGTTGGAGCGAGATATCATCTCTCAAAACCCCAACGTCAAATGGTGCGTTCGTCACGTTAACTCTGTCGTCCATTTCTTTTATTCACAGACTTTTTTTTTTTTTTTTGGACTCTTATTCTTAGTGTAGTTAATAAGGAATAAGCTCTTCTCTGGAGCAGGTAGCAAGCATGTGCTGGTTTGTGTGATGTTACCCAACTCCTACAGCTTTTAATCATTACTCTTAACATCGGCATATGAGCGTGATGACTTCCTTCTATAGCTTTGCTTTTTTTTTTTTTTTTAAAGGACTTCATAGCACACAGTGTGTTTGCATACACATTAGCATGTGACCGTGCCATGTTGTTTACCGAGCTCTACTTTCCCAGGGAAGACATTGCTGATCTGGAGGAAGCGAAGAAGCTCCTGAAGGAGGCGGTGGTTCTGCCCATGTGGATGCCCGAGTTCTTTAAGGGAATCAGGCGACCGTGGAAGGTACAGCTGAGGTTTTCCGTGTATACGAAAAGTTTACAGCATTGCTGTGGTAAGACTGAAATAGCTCCCTAGTTCGGTAGTCAGGGTGCTGATCAGGGAGTCTCAATCACAAAATCCTTCCTTCCAATGCCCTGGATCGTTCGCTCCCTAAATTTTTTTTAAAAAAAGAACCCCCCCCCCCCCCCCCCCAAAAAAAATAAAAACAGAAGACCCATTCGACTTACAAACCTGGAATCATTGTCTTTTGAGCTTCTGATATTATGCGACGCCCCCTGGAAGTCCCGCCCCCTTCCCGTCTCACTTCAGTAATATCTGGTCTTGAACGATGCAGTGACAGCCGTGTCACTTTCTTTGAAGATAAATGCAGAATGTCAAAAAATGGGATGCACCAAAAAATGGGGGGGGGGGACTGGTCAAGAACAGCACTTCTTGTTTTTGCACCGTTTGAGCAGTGAAAAAATGTCAGCAATGTGGTGTTCCAGTTTCTACAAGAGACAATTGATTAGATTTAGGCTTTTATTGTGTTTTTTTTTTTTTTTTGTAAATGACCTTGCAGTTTGCTTTTTGTTTGTTTGTTTTGTTTTGCTGTTTCATGATTAACATCTGTTCATGAGAAGTAAACCTGTTTTGCTGCTGGTTTCAGTGCTCGGTAAACCAGTAATATTTCAAAATGGCTGCATTTTTCCCTTTTATTCGGGTCATTCGTTTCCGGCAGGGCGTGCTGATGGTCGGCCCCCCAGGTACGGGCAAAACCCTGCTGGCGAAAGCCGTAGCGACAGAATGCCGGACCACCTTCTTCAACGTCTCCTCCTCAACGCTCACCTCCAAATACAGAGGGGAGTCGGAGAAACTCGTGCGCCTGCTCTTCGAAATGGTGAGTCCACTCATCGTCAGACTTTAAAAACCGACCATCCTTTGGTAGACTTCGTCTTAACCTCCTGTCAATCACTGTATATCAAACAAGTGGCAAGGAGAATTGGATACGTGTATAAACAACTACAGATCGACTGATATTGATATATTTTTTTTTATAACCGATCCCAATTATTAACTGATATGTAGAACCTATATTTATTTACTGTTTTACTTCTGTTTTTGACACAGTGATGACGCCAGCACTGAACTGTTCAAACTGTTTTATAACAATTTTGTCAATCTCATTTCCTCCTTGCATACAAAACAAAACGACTCTTATTTATACACCAATAAATAGAGGGGTCTGAAAGAGTGCAAAATAATAATAAAAGCTTATGACTATTACTATTTCTTAGCGCCAGGCTGCGTAAAGTACATATCAAGCGTTTATGTAACAAGTATACGTAAGCAAAGCAAGTATACTTTAGCTGTGCACGCCGTTGTTGACTCGTCTCCCCTCAGATACAGTGCTGCAATGGAGCAATTCTCAAAACGCCCACAAGATGGCGGCATTTATCGGTGGATCCGATATTACAAAACCGATATCCGATCATGGAAAAATGCTTAAATATCGGCCGAGCTCTATAAACAACAGATTACATGGAGTCCTAAAATCCCCAACAGACTTTTAATCTCTTTTTTTCAAACCAAGATTTGATCAAGTGGTGTTCACTAGATGCCGCATAGGTCATTCAAGACTGACATGTTCTGCAAGTCCCCACTTTCCAGTAAACATGTTTTATGTACTGTCTGGCTTTAAATGCAAGTAGACAACATTTTTATGTAGTAAGCTCACTTAAGGACTTGTTTAGTAATGTTTTGTTTAGAAAATGTTCATATGTAAACGTAAAACATCTTACATAATCTTAATTGCTGTATTTCCTTTTCGTTTGGTTTTATTTTCGTGTTTATGCAACGCTGGTCATTTTTGTAAGTCTGTTTTTGCCATGAAGGACGCCACAGATTAAAAGCTCCACTCCACACATCGTCCACTCGTCTACGTAGTTTCCTCTGTTTCTACTTCACTCGGTCCGTTTCCTCCCGAAACAATACGCGTAACGCCCAAAATGCTCTGCTTTGGTACGTTTGGTAATGGGCGTGTAGGCGAGGTTCTACGCTCCCACGACCATCTTCATCGACGAGATCGACTCCATGTGCAGCCGCAGAGGGACTTCAGAAGAGCACGAGGCGAGCAGACGAGTCAAAGCAGAACTCCTAGTTCAAATGGATGGTACGTTTGTTTGAGTAAAAACGGGTTATTCTTACTTGGTCTAGACACAAATGGGGTAAAGGATTAAATTCAGGACGTAAACGGCTGAATGTTTTTTAGCATATTGGCAGGTTTATCTTGACTACAACGTATAATTGCATTGATCCATCATGTTCGGGTGTCTAGGTGTTGGCGGACCGTCTGAAAATGATCCTTCTAAAATGGTGATGGTCCTGGCAGCCACTAATTTCCCCTGGGACATCGATGAAGCTCTGAGACGCCGACTAGAGAAAAGGATCTACATACCGCTGCCCACAGGCACGCCAAAACACGTGCATTATAGAGCAATACAATTGGACAATTATGGCACCGTGTATTTGATGAAGTTTGTGGGTTTGTTTTTTAATCTGAAGCTAAGGGCCGTGCCGATCTGATGAAGATAAACCTGAAGGAGCTGGAGCTGGCTAACGATGTGGAGCTGGATAAGATCGCAGAGCAGATGGAGGGATATTCAGGTGCTGACATCACCAACGTCTGCAGGTACGTTACACCACCACTTTCCCCATACTTCAACTGAATAGTCACTGATGTTGTCCTCCATTGTTGCAGTGATGTTCGTTGGTAAACGAGATCGTTTAGCTGTACTCACGGTCGATACGTGAAGCTGGAGACCTCAACATGCTTTCAAAAATAAACTGAACGTTTGTTCGTTTTTTTCCTATCTGTCTGCGGCAGAGACGCTTCTCTGATGGCTATGAGACGGCGAATCGAGGGCTTGACCCCGGAGGAGATCCGTAACATTTCCCGAGACGAGATGCACATGCCTACGACCATGGAGGATTTCCAGACGGCTCTGACCAAAGTTTCTAAATCGGTCTCCGCCGCAGACCTGGAGAAATACGAGAAGTGGATCGCCGAGTTCGGATCCTGCTGACCCGCCCGAACGCCATCGCCGGGTGGGAGGGTAATATTCCGAAAGTTCTTCAAAGGGGCAGTTTGTAACTTTTAAAGCCTTCTGCTCCCTCTGAGGGGAATCGTAATGAAATGAAACGGTGAAGGTTAGTTAGATCCATTTCATGTTGCAAATTTTTCCAACGTACACTCGGAAAAATATGTTCGAGATCTTTGGAAAAAAAATGACAAACTGCACCTTTAAATTATTTCAGCACTTTGAAATGCAAATGGCTGAGATCCACCTTTAATGGAAAAACCGTCACTGGGGTTTTTTTTAAATTAGTGATACGAGTGGATCGCGTAGCAAGAAAGGATCCGTTACATTCTGTCGAAGGAATATAATACATAAACATAAACGAGGTGTTGATTCAGCACTTCCAAAAGACAAAGGTAAAATGTGACCAATGAGCACGTAAGTCAGTCTGTGATTTATTGTAATTGTCTTCACATCCCAAATATTTTTTATAATGCACAATAACATCTTTTTATTTTTTTTTAATTACTCACATTTCGCCTCACTTCATTCAAAGATGAATTTCAATTACACTACTTCCAACCAATCAGTGGCCTTTTTTTCTAGTGAACAAGTGACCCAGTCTATATATATGTGTGTGTATATATAAACACTGCAAAATGTATTTAGATGACAATTTGGTAATGTTGTTTATAAGATAATAAACATTCTATGAAAAACAGTTACAGTGATGCCTTGTGTCCTGAAGCATGCGCTCGTGCTCCTGTAAGTTCCACAACATGATGGTCAAACACGCATTGTGAACCTCGAATCCTGAATAGAAACGAAAGCTGCGCTATTAACACCGCGTCATGAAGTTAATTTCCCCCTCACAGCACATCCTGAAGAGTTTTATTCTTCTTATACCACAGTAATCAGGCACCACTAACGATTTTACACATTGTACTTGTCATACTTCTCTCTCTCTGAAAGGCAGCTTGTCGTATTACCGCGCTAATATAAACCCGTGATTTGAATTACAGCCGGAACTAGTCAGCGTTGACGTTACAGGAAATTAATCAACGCCGTTGGACCAATCCGATTTGACAATTAAACAGCGCCGTGATATAAAGAGACATTAATGCTTTCTACATCCTAATCTCAAGCCTCAGCATGGTGAACAGCAGCAGCGATGTTTATTTACACACGTGAATGAGAATCTGTCAGGGCAGAAATACAGGAGAAGAAGAAAAAAAAACAAACAATAGCTTATTTAATTAATTAAATGTAGCGTAAGCACTGTATGCATCTTCACTTCACATGCTCTTGATAACGCAACGTGGTTCAGTTTTACAACTCGAATATTAAACCAGCTAACTGAGGACACTATCGTAGAATTTCCACAACAGAAAAGTGAAATAATATCCAGTTCCTCCTTCTCGTTATTATCGGAAATGTTCTCGACCGTTCTCCGCTTTAGAGCTACGCGCAAATTTTAACGCAGACCATATTAAATGTAGCTTGGTCCCGAAACTACACCGTGCCCTACTTTATCACGTCTGTGCGTGACTTAAGTGCATAAATACATCATCATCATCATACAGGATATTTTTCCATAGACACAATGCAACAGCGACTTGAAAAAATACAAAGGAAATAGTAGATATTAAACTGGGATAATGCCTCAGTGAAACAGAAACATCGCTCGCTCTCGAATAAAGTAACGGATAAATAAATCTGAGACTCGTAAAGTGCTACATTTGGAAAGGAAAACACTCACAGAAATGCCTAAAGCACGTAACATCGGGGGAGAAGGGACAGGACCGGACATTGGGGGGGGGGGTTTAATCAGTACTGCTCTCCCTTCACATGGCTCTGCTCTTGCTCCTCCACCACCAGCTCTACGTTCTCGATCAGGCTCTGCTTCTCCTCCTCCGGCATCAGGGTCTCCGGGTTCAGATGAAAGAAACCCCTGACAAAAACACACACGCACATGATGTCGTCTTATAACAAGAGATTTACAGGATTGTGCAAAGTGCCTGGATATGTTAGGAATTAAACACTCGACGGCAGGGCGATAAATATTCTTAAAGCTGATCATTTAGAACTTCCTTCTCGTTTTGAATTAAAATCATTTACACGCCCTGGAGGCTATGAATAATTCATTCCCTGTGCTGCTTAATTGCAAAAGGAAACAGAAACCGATCAATCAGTCCTAACATTAAACCCACTGGAATACGGTGAATAGCATTATCTCGTTGGCACCTGTGAAGGGGTGGGATATATTTATTAGGCAGTGGGTGAACTGTCAGTTCTCAAAGTTGACGTGTTGGAAGCAGGAAAAATGGGTAAGTGTAAGGATCTGAGCGACTTTGCCAAGGGCCAACTTGTTACGTCTAGACGACTGGGTCAGAGCGTCTCCAAAAGAGCAGGTTGCTATAATTACGTATGAGGAGCAGTGATTTAAATTTTTTGACCAGGGGTTAGTTTAGGGGCGTCCGACTATAAGAAAAACCTGCCGGCCAATCAGAAACGTCTTGTAATGTAGGACCACGGCTCACTCGATAGGCGTCGTGTTTAAAAAGTCGTACTTGTGTTCGCACGTGGGAAACAAGATGTCGAGGATCTTGATGATGACCGCGGAGCCGACGACGCCGACGACCACCACCCACATGATGAGGAAGAAGAGCGGCAGAGACTCGGAGCAGAAGCGCTTCAGCCTGTCCCTGAGCTCCTCCACCCACCGACACACCACCTGCACGTAGACAGAGCGAGAGACATGAGGCTAAAATTTCTAAAACTAAAGCAGCCTCGATCAGTCCTAATCCCAATCCTCTGAGAATAACCAAATCTGAAATATAACAGTGTAAGAGCATGGAGCATTAGAAATAACCCCAGGTTCTGTTCGGCTCCTCACGTTATAAGACGAGGGCGACTGTCGGAGAGGAACGTCCGGCAGCAGGTCGTCAGGATTGACGTTCTCCTCCGGTGCGTCCTCGTACAGCACACTGGGTTCCATGCGCAGTGGCGTCTCCGGAAGCTTTCCCGGAGCGGCCGTCTCTTCCTGCGTGGTTTCAGCCTGCCTCAGTGGGTAGTGACTGGTTGTGTGTAGGACCTGGTCCTCGACTACAGAGGAGGAGAATTAGTCATTAGTGTCGGGTTACACATACCGACGCTAGCTTCTCCTTCTGAACTAAAAAAAAGTAAATAAAAAAAGCAGGTGTTGAATCAGATCATAACCTGTTTTAGCGATGAACTCTTCGGTCATGATGACGTCGTTTTCTCGTGGCATGGCGACGATCTTGCTGGATCTCGCCGGGTAGATGTTTTGCTCCTGGGTGACCTCCTCAGAGGTCTGGTTCAGCAGCAGTTTCACTTCCCACACGTCGGGCTGCCAGACCTGCACGTTTCCACATCGTACAACAATTCACACCACAGTGCTGATGAATTCTACAGTCTGATTTAGTGTTGAATTTTCTAGAACAGCAGCTCTGACAGCAGTGCAGCAACAAATCATAGCTTCACAAACTTTTACTGCCCGGTGTTGCCGTTTCGCGACAATTTATCATCATTTTTTTGATAGGCAATAATACAAAACTACTATCTTCCTATGGAACTGGAAAAAGAGGGGCTTTAACTTTGACATAACCAAAAAAAATGCCGTGTCACATGACCAGGAAGTGCCGTTTGCGCATCCTTTTCTGCAATCACGTGGCATGCTCATCATCGGAGAGCTCTCAAAAGATGATTAAACATTTTTTTTTTTTTTACATTAATTGAAATTTAGCAGCTTCACCTTAAAGCAAGTCAGATTTTAAAAAGGAAGTAATGGTTCATCTCAGCCAAAATCTTATTTTATTATAAATACTTAACTATACATGAATTTAACTCAAAATGGAGCAACATTTAGAGAAAGTTAATATATATCGATACATGACGTTATAAAAGTAAGAGTCACACCTTCTCTTCACCCAGTTGGATCATCTCCTGACCCAGAGTCAGCAGCAGAACCTCGTCTCCTGCTTCGCTCTGCAGATACGCGTGATCCAGCATCAGCCTCAACACGCTGCTGATCAACGTCCCGGCGCCGTCACTCAGGCTCACGTTACTGTCATCTACTGCGGAGACAGAAGAGATTGGTAGCGCATGTTAAGAATACGCAGAGCAGCAGAGATTCAAACACAGGCGAAGACGTGAGGTGTTAAACAAATCTTTATATAAAACATGTGGGATTTCATCCAAGATTAAAAATCCATTTATTTCACCTGGCCTAATCTGTTCTTTTATCTTATTAAATATATTTTCATAGATTTACAGTTCACTCGTTAAAGACTGTAGACGGTTCATTATTGTGCTTTACTACAGGTTTATATGAAATGTTTCTTCTAATAAAAACGTGTTATTTACATCAAATAAAGGCACAATTATTGACATGGTAAAGTTTTGTGAGGTGATGTTTCATATTTATGGGCGAGTCAGTGTTTATTTTACATGCAATATACCAAGCCATGTATTTGTCTTATTAACTTTAAGAGAGAGAGAGAGAGAAAAGAGGGGGAATGATGGTTTATAGCTGCTATAACACAGGTAATAACTTGTTTCGTGGATGTTCCACAACATTAAAGGTAACTTTACACTTTTATTTATAGATGAACGACTCATTGTAGTTTTAACCGTTTAATCGTTGGCAATACTTCACGGCACGCCGTTAGACGAGATTCTGCCACACCTGCAGCTTGCATGCAAGTTTAATCGCTTGAATTTAAAAATAATTACACCTATCAGATAACCCGCTCCTAAGATACTTGGAGCCGTACTCACACAGCAAACCCTGGCATGGCATCCTCATCACCTCTGACGGCTTGAGCGGAACCCCGTTGACGGTAGTTTTATTGTCCGCCAGGGTGACATTCAAGCTTATCTGAAACGGAAAAGGAGCAGAGAATGCGCTTGTATGTAGCTGTCAGCTTCCATCATTCCTAAAAAATATCATCATCATCATCCTGATAGGACAGGTGATAAACTTTTGATAGGAAATAATTTAACTAAGCTACTGTCTAACACAGGGTTTAATACGAGGTAACATCTGCAACAGGTCAAACAGCCAAACAAATACTAGTGGGTGGGATTACACCCCTCACCCCTAAAACCATTCAGTGTACATGTTTGTGTTTTGTTTTGGTTACCTGCACGTTGTAGGTCGACTCTTCATTTTCGCTAACTGCAGTCACGTTAATCACGTTTTCCTGTGGATACACATGATGAATTACACACACATACTTAACGCTGCTGAGGATGCTTTTAATGACCCCCCCCCCCCTTCTTACCAGTAGATTCACACTCAATCATATTACAACTGACATCAAGATATGTGATTGCCATTATGATGGAAGCTGCGATTTTTAATCAGACACATAGTATGATCCCTAATTTGACTCCTAATATGATATCATATATGTTATATCTAATATGATTCCCAGTATGATTCCTGATATGACACCAGGAATAGATTCCCAATATGACTCCCAGTATGATCCCTAATGACTCCAAGTAGGAATTGTGATATGACTCCCAGTATGATTCATGACACCCAGACTAGATTCCTAATATGACTCCCAGTATGATTCATGATATGACTCCCAGTATGATTCATGATATGATTCCTAGTACGATTCCAAGTAGGATTATCAATATGACTCTAGAATATGATTCTAATGTCGCAAATGATTTAACGCGGAAGTCCCTCCATTACTACTTATTTAACATTAACCCTTACTTCATCTTTTATTTTTATCATCTACTGGTCCTGTTCAGTTCTTCATATTATACGAGAGCAAGGAAACAGCGTTTAATTTAATTTAGATTGTAATCAGTGGAGTCAGGAAATATTTTCCTACCCGTTTACCATAAGTCCCGCCTCCTGTTGTACGATTGGCTGCTACTGCACATTCACCGTCTAGATTCATTCCATTTATTGAGGCGGGGTTCGAGCTACCAGCCAATCATAACGCAGGGGGTGGAACTTGTCCAAATACGGGTATGGGGTAAAAAATAATAATAACGAAACTGAGCTAACCAAGAACTAACACAGACACGTTTACTGAAATGATAGCTATAAATGATACTTATTAAAAAAACAACAACTATTAACTAATAAGCAAATTAACTAACACATAGCTAGTACAATCGCGACATAACAGTTAAACCTGGTCAGGTCGTGAGCTAGTCAACAGCTAGCAATGTTCGACAGCTGATTCAAAAACTACCGTTGTCTCGCGCAGTCGCTTATCAGCCTTTTTAAAACACTTACCGTGCCAAACTGTCGCGTCTCTGTCGAAGCACAGACCAAAAGTGAACAGATAATGAATACAAATATTCCCCAGTACGACGCCATCACTGCTAAGAAAACACGAACGCCTCCTTCTTCTTTTAAGAAGCTAAACGCTGAAATGCGCTTTACTGCCACCCTGTGGAGAGAAGAGTGCACTGCACACAAGCGAAGTGTGAGTGTCAAATCTCACACTGGTCCTACATTAGTGAACTTCACAGCGTGAGAAAATTATATTTTACACTCTCTATAATGCACTACATATCTATTATAAAGACATGTCTATTATTTAACCATACTTAACCCACTCTGGAGACATAAGAAAATACCGACCGCCCTGCTGGGAAAAAACAACAACAATAAAACCATTATAGAATTTCTAATGGTCTTAATGTTTATACTGGGAATTGTATTGGTTTTAATGGAAACTGTAATGGTTCCTGTGGGTGTCTGTGGGTAATTCGTTGCCCTCTATTTGTGGCAGGTTATGTCTAGTGGATACCATTAAGAACCTACTGGTATAAATGACCTCACAGGACTTCAGTATTAAGATTACTGTAATATCATTGCTCGTCTTGTTGCTAGGCTGATTGTTTTGTACATTTTAATGGACCCTTTTTCTTCTTAGGGGAAGTTTTAAGAGAATGTACAGGTTAGAGTATAAAATCATTTCAACTCATAATATTTACTGTCCATGAATGTATTTATTAGATGAGTAAACATGTAACAAGCTGAAAAATGTACAGTCACTATATCAAAATAAGCCCCTTCAGGGTGACACAAGACACCCTGAATGTGATAGTGACCAGCTGAGGCCAGGTTACACCCCTGTCTACCTACCTGTACTTTAATTTTTGCATCTCTCCAAGCTTGATAAAGTAATGTCCATTCGATGAAATTATACACTCTATCCGATGTCCATGACCATCGCCAGATTTGAGCACTGAAACTCTTTTAATCATTCGTTTAACCAGAAACGGTTAGAAACTGACTGGCATAAAAACAAACCAATCGCAAAACATCTGGTGAGGTGGGGGGTTTACCAGGGGTAGCCAACCGAATTTCACTGGGGACCAGTGCCACCCCTGGCCACAATGTAACACCGCCGTTGACAACCACACTGTCATCCACCCCTTACAAGTATTTATTTATTTATTTATTTATAGTTTGTTACATATATTTCTCAATATTGAGTTCCCTTTTTTCAAAACTCTTCTCTTGATCAACATGGAGCTCAGTACAGCAGTTACGCTCACATCCAACATGCACTAAAACTACCAAAACACTTCACACACACCTCAAAATCAACTCATTCTACCAGAACACTCTCTCTCTCTCTCTCTCTCTCTCTCTCTCTCTCAACAGGAACCCCTTATCATTCGTAACACAATGACCTGAAAAACACTAATATCAGGAAACATTACAAGATGCATGACTGAATTTTTTTACTTTTTTTTACGTAAACCAACATTCGATTACGAAACAAGAATGGTGTCTCTTTACTGTAGAGAAGCTACTACAGTATATATAAGAGGAATGAATCAGAAACATGGGAACATACTCCAGTAAATCAAAAATACACAAATTTCAGCGGGAATATTCAAAATCATACGATGAACCCATGGAAATTCCAGGAATATGACAAAAAGTATATATATTCACTACACGTACTGTACATAGACACACATATGAAAGATATCGACCAAGCACACTGAAAAAAGCACAAACAGATTAACATTAACATTTATATTTAATGCATTTACAGATGCTCTTATCCAGAGTGTGTTACAGAAGTGCTCTGAAGTCTCTCTCAGAAAACACATCCTCATGCTAGTTCACTAGGACAGGGACTAAGGTGTGCTTCAGATTCCCCCCAAAAGAGATTCTTACTTGCAATATAATCCCACTTATATGCTCGCCTTACGGACTTTAGCTAATGCTCAGTAATGAGTACCCTATCTTCTTACCTTATCAGGCGGAGTCCGGGACCTCTGGGCTCGGAACCTTCTGTGTAGGAAGCCGATCTTGTGGAGCGGGAAGAAAACAATAAAAGGAAGAAAGAAAAATTTGGCTATGACTCAATCAGGAGTCGTTACTGGTTATTTGAAGTGTATTCGAATCGCCTACCATGAGGCTTCGGTTTATTGATTCAAAATAACTATATGTAACATAGGCGTCTCATCACTCAGATGATAGCGCGTATGTAAGTGTAAATATGTTTACATAAGTATATAGTATATAGCAGGGGTTCCAAAACTTTTCCAGGGCAAGGCCCCCCCAAATGGTATTAACATTTGACCGAGGCCCCCCTTTTGCAAGATGTCTTTAAAACACATTAAAAATACAGATTTCTGAATATATCCCCCTTTTTTTTTAAATAATTAATAATTAATAATAATAACATCTTACATCTTTACATTACATTACATTAGGAATTGATTGTGTGTGTGTGGTTGTCTGAGAGTGAGAAAGAGAAAACACACTAGTGGGAGGGATGGGCACACCAAATTGTTGAGGCCCCCCGGGCGCCCCCTGGCGGCCCCCACTTTGAAAACCACTGATATATAGGATACAGGAACATACAGACACTTTTACAGAAGCATCTCATTATAAATGCTCATCAAAAATGTCACTAATCACTAAGATAATAAATGCACAAGTTAGTCGAACATGAAGACGTAAAAACATGAGCGTCTCATCACAAGGATAAGTGCATAGGTTAGACTAACATCACATACAAAGACAGACATAAGCGGTCTCATCACAAGGATGATAGTTGTGGCTCATCACAAGGATGATAAATGCATGATGTTAGGCACACGTAAAGACAGACATACAGACAGACAGACATGACATGTCATGTTTACAGCCCATTAGGGCTTGAGTGGCACAAGAGCAAAACCGATTCGCAAATTTTCACCTCACAAGTTCTTGGCGAAATCTCACAACTTTCATTCAGCTATATATACTCGTCAGACAGCTGTTAAAACAGGAAGTAGTCTCCTAATATGGGTATAATAGCTAAGTCTGTAGTTAACCTCCTAATATGGGTATAAGAGCTAAGTCACTTATTCAACAGTCATGTCTTTCAGAGCCTGAGCGGTATCTTCATATACAAAGTGTATGTTTCTTCCTCTTCTTTTATCATATAACATATCTCTAGCTTGTTCAACATAGTGTAGGCAGAAAGTCATTTGATCAAGAGCTTTATGCAGCTGTTGTTTTAATATTCTCATCTGTTCATGTGTCCATTCATGGGACTCAATCTCACTGTCCAGTTGTTGGGGAGATATTCCAGAAAGCTGAGGCCCATATCTCTCTCCTCTTGACCTGGCAGTAGGGTGTAGGATGCTTTGGGGTAGATCCGACGGTAATGTCGCTAGGCTAGGGAGTAGCCATGATCATGTTTAATTATTCAAATGTTCCTGTACAAATCCCTGATCAACCTCGAGTTCCTCAGCTAGTTTATTACAACAGGTCAGCTAGTAGTTGTAGTTGTAGTTGCAGTGCCACTACAGGTTCCATCACAAAGGGTAGCATCATTCTAAACACAGTGTTGAGAGGTTAGTTCAGTATGAACAAAGACAATACAAGTACTTACTAATTGAAGTCCTTGTCAACCTGTATTCAGTTGTGAAAATATGATTTAAACGTGAAAATAAACTTGCTGGGGATGAGTTTGAAAAATGAATTAGTGAATTTTAAAGAATGAACGATACGTTTATTCAATGCCTTTTGTGTAAAAAATTTAAAAATTAAAATTAAAATAATAAAAAAAAGTGACCCACAGTTCCGTCCATTCAGACTCAACTCAGTGTTGATAAAAGCATGTCACTAAATGTAGAAATAATCTGTAAAAATTCTAAGGAGTGTTAGGAAAAGTACAGAAGCCCTAAGTGGCCATGCATTGTTAATATTTTCTTTCTTGTTTTCATGTGATCTCGACTTTATTTTTCTGTGTACTCCACATCCATCATCCCGAAGGCAATGGGGTGTTTTGAATGGGGTTTTTTGGTTAAATGCCAGAAATAAGGTCTGTGGTTAACACAAGCTCAATATATGTTCACGTTTTATACTACGACATAAAATACATCAGTAATACCCCACTCAGGATTTAAAAAAATAAAAAATAAAAATAATAATAATAAAAAAGATTTTACATGTCTTGAAAAAGACTTTTTTTGCTTCTTCTTTTTGTTTTAATGGCGGTTGGCAAACCAGTTAAGGATGCATTACCGCCACCTACTGGACTAGAGTGTGGGCAGTAGATTGGCAGAAACATTTAAATAAAATGGAAGTAAATAAATATATAATAAATTATAATAATATTAATACCAAAATACTACATAAATAAAAGAAATTAAAGAGATAAATAACTATATATTCCTACTAGATTACTAAAGTCTCTCACTTATCCCAGTATTTTCTTGAAAAAGACGGTTACTAACAGGTGGCTAAATGGTACTACAGAGGTTGTCGGGGGAATTAAACGTCATCACACCGAACAGGAAATCTCATCCACTACATCCTCGTTGTGTTTATACTCGCGCTCATGCAAACTATTCCAACTCAAACTTTTTAAAATTAAATTCAAAATGTATAGTATTTTCCAACTGTAGTGTTTCTTAAATAAAGATTGAAAAAGTTATTGTGGTGACGTTGAAGTCATGCGACCGTGGTGTAGTTCGTTTATAGCCTTACGTTAACTTTTTATTTATTTATTTATTTTTTCTTCCGGAGATTGTATTTTACGGAAGCCCTAAGCGGCCATGCATTTTTTTTCGTCATCTCGACATAACAAACGTTGTTTTCTCATGATCTTGACATAACAAAAAGCTGTTTTCTCACGATGTAACTTTGTAGTGAGAAAATCTCCTGCTTTATGAGTGGGACTGGTGATTCATGCACGTTGGCATCTTCGCCATCATAAATGTAATAATGTCCCGCTGTAAAGATGGACTTTATCTCGGCATTAAGAGAGAGGGGTGTCCCCCTTTTCAAGTTTCTGACACTAATGTGGAAGTCGTTGATCCTGCAGGGATGATGTATTTTTGTAGACCACGCCGGAAGTTAGCATCACCCCAGTTCCCTCGACAAAAATCCAATAGGATTTTCCCATTGGCTTTTGGATTATTGCAGAAAATAAGCTCTGTGATCTACAAATGTTTATGATTCTTACATGTTTCGTTAATTAAGATAATAATTATAAGATTTTGAAGCCTATACACTTGCAGGAAGTAAAAAGCTAATGTTAGGCTATAAACGAACTACATCACGGTCGCATGACTTCTACGTCACCACCATTACACTTCCGACAACTCTTTCAATCTTTATTTAAAAAAACAATACAGTTGGAAAATATTATAAATTGATAAATCTACAAGTTGGAACGTTTGAGTTACAAGCGCAAGTATAAACACAACGAGGATGTAGTGGATGAGATTTCCTGTTCGGTGTGATGACGTTTAATTCCCCCGACAACCTCTGTAGTACCATTTAGCCGCTTGTTAGTAACCGTCTTTTTCAAGACTTGTAAAAAGCTTTTTTTTTTAAAAATCCTGAGTGGTTTATTACTGATGTATTTTATGTCGCAGTATAAAAGGTGAACATCTATTGAGCATGTGTTAACCACAGATCTTATTTCTGGCATTTAACAAACAAAAAAACATTTTTAAAAAAAATGCCCATTGACTTCGGGATGCTGGATGTCGAGTACACAGGAACATTATGTCGAGATCACGAGAAAACAACAGAAAAAAACCTAATAACGCATGGCCGCTTAGGGCTTCCGTAGTATTTAGGCTTCAAAATTCATAAAACGTTGTGTTCATTTGTGAAGATTGCCTTAATGAACGAAACACATTAACGAGATTTAAAGTTTCACACGAAAGCCACAAACAAGAACATGTACAGCAGTCTTCTTACACAAAACAGGATGCTATGCATAAGATATCAAATACACGTACACTCAAAATATTATTAGCATGATTAGCCATCAGGAATTTGAGCTAGAGCTGTGAAGCTGCTTTGTGACCACGTCTACTATTAAAAGTCAACAAATAACATCCGGCTGAATCTTAAGAAGAGCGGAAAAGAAACTCGCGGTAAGAAATGGACGCCGGCTGATGACGACATAGACGATGGTAGGTAACGCATTCATGACGTAATAGCGCACAGCTAAGCTAATTATGTTCTAGAACTTTTGGAAAGGAATTTAAACTTAGACTATGATATCGAGAGCAAACAAGCAACAAACAAACAAGTAATGAGAAGCAATGACTTCTAGTGTTATGCAGGTAAACTCCTCCACATTCAAACCAATTGAACATTTTCTTCATCTATACTAATAATGATTGATATTTAATGTACTTTTCGTGTTTATGCCGAAAAAATTATATAGTAAAGCTGCTGAACAGATCTTTCTGTACCATATCTATAACAGTGTACTATTAAGTAGCTTAAATTCGTTTAAAACTATTATTATTATTATTATTATTATTATTTCATACCCGTCTTAATGACCTGATACTTTGTGTGCGCGTGCACGCTTACTAAGACACTGCTGAGTCAAAACAAACCCTGCCAACTCTTTAACTATTAAAGTTTTAGCTTTCTTAAAGTTTCCACGTTGCCACACGGTGCGTTTTACCTTCACAATGCGATGTGGTACCAGTGCAGTATCTTCTTCAACTAATGTTCAACTAAGTAATGTTTTCTTTTTCTCGTTCCAGAAAGCTTGCACGAACACTGCAATGGCTTCTGGTGGATCTTCACCACAAGTCCAGCCTTGCCACATCTTTGGTGTGTGCAAAGGGGTAAGGAACAACTTACTCTTTCAAGATGAGGAAACGATGATTTTCCCAAGTGGAAACCACTGTGTCCGCTACCACGTCCTTCAGAGACGGACCAAGTTCATTCACGGTAAGCCTGCTGAGAGCATTACTTCCTGTAGAACCTTTTTTAAAATGACCTAAACGTTGTACTTATAATGATGTACTGTAATTATTATGATAAGCTTAGATTTTTAATCTCCATTGATATGTTTTGTTATTTTGACATTCAGTCCTAATCAGATGTTACCCCACAGGTGTGAAGGGAAGCATGAAGGCCCTGGCTTTAAGCCCCGACCGGCGCTACCTGGCCGTGTCAGAGAGCGATAAATGGGGCACCATCACCATCTTTGACCTAGAGGATGAGAAATGCTGCAAGAAACAGATTCTGAATGGCAGCGATTACAGCGTGCAGGAGTTTGTCTGCATGGCGTTTTCTGCTGACTCTAAATACCTGCTGGGCCAGGCTGGAGGACCCACATGGACCCTCTACTTCTGGCAATGGCAGGAAAAGGAGCTTATCGATTCTGTGAAGACCACGAGGAATGGCCTTATTAGTCAGGTAGAAATTCTGAATGTCTTGTAGTTGTAAGTGAAGGCGAGTGAAATTTGTAACACTGAAGACGTTTCTCCATCCAAAATGTGTACCACTATCTGGAAAATATAAATTCCAGTTAATCATTTTTATTTATTCAGTCATGAATGTTCCTGTGCACACTGACAGTGGCCTTAGACACAGTAACCATTTCACTGAGAACATACTGAGTGTTCTCTTTTCTCAATCCCAGGTAAGCTTTAACCCTCAGGATGAGAAACAGATCTGTGTGAGCGGAAAAAGAGCCTTCAAGATCTTCGAATTGAAGAAGGCATCCCTGAGACAGGCCAACTCCTATAACATGAAAAACGAGGATGTCCTGTGCCACACGTGGCTGTCCGGGGACTGCATCATTGCGGGAACTGAGGCCGGGAAACTGCTAAAGTTGAAATCCAGACAACTGCACCAGCTGGGGAGACCATATGAGAGGTAACAATAGTGAGAGAGAGATCCAGATAACCTCTCCAACACCCTCTTGTTTGTTGTTATGATCTGTTTTATCATTGTAATAATGCTTGTTTGATCCTACAGTGTACAGTAAGGTAAATCACTCTCTCGACAGACAAACAGAGAAGAAGGATTCATCTTCATCTCCGGACCAACCGGCGTCTGTTACCGCCATCACGCAGTATTCTAAAGGCTTTGCCTGTTCAGCTGGACTGGGATTAGTTTGTCTCTACGAGATATCTAATGAGAACGATAACTACAGGAAGACTGCGGAAATAAGCGTGAGTAATTCATATTTAACGTTCGGCAGAAGCTTTTATGCGAGGTAACTTACAAGCGAGGTAACTCGTCGTGAGGCTGAGCATCAATGTGTATAAGCACTAAACTGTTTTCCTCTGATCTGCAGATTCCTGTGGACCCATACAGCAGTCAGCCGCTTCAGGCGATTGCCACGATGTGCTTTAGTCCAGCAGAGAAGACGCTGGTCATCAGCACAGACCGAGGCAAACTCTACCGCATCAGCCTCACCTCGACCGAGATTAGCGAGGTAACAGAGCAACACGCAGTGTGATGAGTATACAGTAATATATAGAAAGCCAATGAATTGAAAATGTACTGACTTCTGCTTCTCCGTTGATCCTTTGTTTCAGAGTAAGAAGGCCCAGTTTGAATTCCTGTCTCACTCTCTTCACTCGGAGAGCATCACCGGGATGTCCATCTGCACATCAAAACCCCTCGTCACCACCTGTTCGAAGGACTTCACCGTGCACATTTGGAACTACAAGAACAAGTAAGAGCTGTTAATGTTTTATTTATTTATTTTAAATATAGCACTTTTCTCAAACTCAAAGAAAATAAGATGACTGCATTATTTCTACATAAAGTAAATATTGGTCCACCTTACCTATCTCCATCATCTGGCTGGAAAATTTACTTCACTGGACACTACTTAGTGCTAAGAGAATACTTTGTACATCCTGAGGCTTAACTAGAGAAAAAAAAACGTTTGTGTCAAATTAATCTACTATCTTTTTTATTACTCGAAGAGCAATACTAAAACATTTTGGTACTCGTCAGTACTGAAATGAGTAATGTACTTGGCTTTAATCAATCAGCACAATGATCATCATTAGACATGTCTACCAAAATCTCCATAGGGCTAATTTACTGTGACAGTTTTCTGACTGTATGGATGTCATGTTTTTTTTCTTTCTCTGCAGCTCTCTGGAGCAGTTTAAGGAGTTTGATGAAGAGCCGCTCTGCGTGTCGATGCACCCGAATGGCCTCTCCATCCTGGTGGGCTTCTCTAGTGAAATCCGCCTAATGCACCTGCATTATGACAAAATCCGCACTGTCCAGAAGTTCCCCACAAAGAACTGCACTGAGGTAGGTCGTCACTGACGTGACTTTAGTGTTATAAAGTTTTTTGTATGGGTGAAGAGCCGGTTTGAGAGGTGGGACATGAAAGTTTTGACATTCCAGCTATCAAAACTCTAAAATCCTGAAACATCCATTTACAGCTCAAGAAAACTTGCACTATAAGGACACATCAAATGTACATTATTGGAAATCTGAGACGTTTAGAAAGAGATTTTTTTTTGTTTTTTAATGATCAAATGCAGATAAATTGTTATTGTCCTGTAAGCTCAGATACTGTTTTGTTTTATAAGTTTCTCTCTGGCTTTTTCTTATTAAGCAATTTCTTAGTCTTATTAAAATAATATGTTTATATAAATAAATTAATTTGTGTTGTTTGTCCGGAAACTGTGTATAGAATTTGTGAGTGAAATAACGAATGTGTGTGTGCCCACAGTGTGTTTTCAACCACGATGGCAACATGTTTGCGGCCGTCAACAAAAAAGTGATACACGTTTACAACATCAGAACAGGCAAAAAACTGGACCTGAACGCCCACCTTAAGAAGGTCAGTACAAATAGTTTTTTTTTTCACATTTTACTAGCAATTTTGTGAATTTCAGGATGTATTCACATAGTTCGGCGATAAAGCTAAAAATTTATTTTGCCACATCATTCATTCTGTATATTTATTTTTCAGTAATTATTATTTGTACATTATTTGTAGTCTGAATAGTACTTTGAACACATATTACGCACATTTTTCAACACTAACATTTATAATTGCAAATATACATCTGAACAAAAACAAAGATTAGTGGTTATCACGTTCGCCTCACACCTCCAGGGTCGGGGGTTCGATTCCCACCATGGCACTGTGTGTGCGGAGTTTGCATGTTCTCCCCGTGCTGCGGGGGTTTCCTCCGGGTACTCCGGTTTCCTCCCCCAGTCCAAAGACATGCATGGTAGGCTGATTGGCATGTCCAAAGTGTCCGTAGTGTATGAATGGGTGTGTGAATGTGTATGTGATTGATTGGCACCCTGCGATGGATTGGCACCCGGTCCCGGGTGTACCCCGCCTTGTGCCCGATGCTTCCTGGGATAGGCTCCAGGCTCCCCGTGACCCTGAAGAAGGATAAGCGGTATAGAAGATGGATGGATGGATGGATGGATGGATGGATGGCATTTTTTATTAAATAAAAAACAACAACATTTGGAATATAATTAAGAACATTAATAAATATCCATGACTTTGATAACCTGTTTTGACCCCAGGTGCAGTCGGTGAAGTGGCGGGAAGATGACCTTCATCTGGTGTCATGTGGGATGGATGGCATTGTGTGCACGTGGGACGTTCTGACTGGCAGTTACAAGACAAGCAAAGAGACTGATTGTGGCTATACAGATATGATCTTCACACCTAACACCGGGAGCGTCCTCGCTGTAGACAGATGCAGTCTTAAGGAGATCCATGATGGAAGTGTAAGTCTAAAAAAAAAAAAAAAAATCACACGATTGTTTTGACACTGTGAAAGGTGGATTAAAGTTACAACCACAGCAGCTCCAGCTCATAACACATAATGAACAAGGGTTCTATTTAATTTCTACTGACCGCCAGAGGTGGTGCTGAAAGCTGGATGTCCATCACGTGTACGTGCAGGTCGAGTGTTTATATCAACAAAGTCACCTGTGACCGGGGTGACGTGTGCCTTTTGCCCCGGTACTAAAGGCACGTTCACCCCGGAAACGACCTCTTTGTATCTTCTCGTGTTGGTAAGCAGGTTTCAGGAGTGCAGGCACTGCTGGTAGTCTTGTAACCCAAAGTAGGGTTGGGCCTATGAACTTTCGTCCTCCAAAGACTGCAGTTAGCCTTTTTTTGTGATTATTTCACTTCAAATAATACGCTATCCAGCGAAAGATAGTGACTGCTAAGTGACTCTAAGCAGACTGCTAAGTGACTGCTATCAACGCCGTTTAGCAGCGGGTACACTCTAATCCGGCAATCGGCAGTTTACAGTTCATTTTCAGTTGGTGTTTCTCGCTTTAACGCAGATATAACGCTAAACAATTGAAGTCGGGTTGGAATCCCCTCTGGTAAATTTATGTTTATACTTATCGTGGAGTTATTCCCCATGATTTTGGTTGTTTCATTTTTTTAAAGCGCGTTGCCGGTAGGGAACGCACTCCGATTGGGCTTCATTGAATTGTTTTTCATCTCCGTGATTTAGTCCGTGAATCGACTTAATTATTGGCTATAGTGTGAGCGTGTTCGCTCTTAACTGCTCCAGATGGCACCATAGTGCACAGTTATCATAGAGGGATCATTCCCCAATATTGTTATTTGTTTAATTCTCATAATTGACTCATTGTGGCTACACAACACCCCTGTTTGGGGTTGATTGGAACGGGTGATTTTTTTTGTCCCCGCGATTTAGTTACTAAATTTAATTATTTGCTATAGTGTGAGCGTGTGAGCTCTTAACTGCACCATATTGCATCACAGTGCATAGTGATCTTAGAGGGTTCATCCCCCAATATTGTTAATTGTTTAATTCTCATAATTGACTCGTTGTGGTAGGACAGGCTACACAACACCCCTGATTGGGGTTGTTTGAAACGGGTGATTGTTTTCGTCCATGAATTGATTTAATTATTGGCTACAGTGTGAGTGTGTTCACTCTAAACTGCACCGTATCACATCACAGTGCATAGTGATCATAGAGGGATTATTCCCCAATATAGTGAACTCAACCGCATCCTACACAGGCCATGTCTCCCAGCTCTCATAAGCGCCGTAAGACCGATTTTCGGGGTGGCCCTGGTCAGGGGAAACGCAGAAAGGTAGATCGCCTAACCCAGAAGGTGGACACCTTGGCTTCTGAGTTTGCAGAGATTAAGTCTCTCCTCCTTAATCTGAAACCACCCAGTGCACAGCCTGCTAGTGGTCTCCTCCCAGGGTGCTGCCCCCAATACTGTCACCACCCAAGAGGAGGATGCACTCTCCACTAGGGCTTCGGAGAGCCTAGTTATTGGGGGAGGTTATGGTGAGGAGGGGGCAAGTGAGAGCTCCCATTCATCTCATCCCGATTCACAGGGAACGAGCCACAGTACACTAAAGGGCTCGTAGACCAGTCAGACATCAGTCAGGCCTGTGGAAAAAATGGCCTTGGAACATCTAGGGTTAGATGCAGCACCTGTCCGGGTGACTCCTCAGAGCGCCTTTTTCAGGAAGACCTCTCAGTCCGCAGCTCTCTGTATCCCACCCTCAGCTCCATATATCGAGGAGCTGCAGAGGTGCTGGGCAGACCCCAGACGTTTCTCTCATCTACCGACAGACTGAAGAGCACTAGCTAATATGCAGGAGGCATCCGACCATGGCCTTGACCGCATGCCCAATATAGAGCCGGCTATTGCCGCTCTTGTGCTGTCACCTGATGAAGGACGTCGGCCTGATGCACGCTGCCCCCGGCCACAGTGCTGGTTGACAGATGACTTGATTGTGAGAAGCTATGAGACAGCAGCACGTATGGGACGTATTGGGAATTCCAAGTCACACCTTATGCTGGCCCTGTCCCAGACATTGCAGGCTTCGGAGGTTGACCCTTCTGCCCAGAGCATGAGTGATGCCTCTTTACAGGCATTCGCCTATATGACCAGGGAGTTGGGGAGGTTAATGTCTTCGTTAACCCTCGCCCAACGCCAAATATGGCTGGCCCAGTCTCCACTTTTGGAGCCCTGCAGGAGAGCCCTCCACTCTCTCCCGGTTATTCCTGGGGAAGTGTTTGGCCCGGCTGCACAGCAAGCCCTGGAGCGCAGCCTACAGGTTACACAGGCCAGATAACAGTTTGCTAGTCTGCGTCGTGAACACCCCGCTAGACAGAGACCCTTTAGGGCAACAAATACGGCTCAGTACATACCACAGCCAATTACCCAGCCGAGAGCACAACACCCAGAAAGGTTTCATCAGCCAACCCCCACCCAGCCCCCTCGCTTGGCACAGCGACCCCAGACTTCGGGCTGTCGCCCCTCCAGAAATTATAAGGGGTGAAGGGGTAGACAAGGACTGCACCACTCCTGCGGTCAGGTGCTTCCCCAGACAGTAGCTCAGATGCTGGTAAGTGCTTACATCAGACCCCTGGGTTGTATCAACCCTGTCACAGGGCTACAACATTCAATTCAGACGCCGACCACCGAGGTGCCAGGGGGTCAAAATGACCTTAGTCAGGGACCCAAACAAGGCTCTGGCCCTACGCCAGGAGGTCTGGGCTCTCCTGAAGAAGAGTGCCATCAAGCAATTAGACAGCGCTTTACGGAACAGTCGATTCGATTCCACTTATTTTATTATCGCAAAGAAAGACGGCAGATTCTGCCCCATTCTGGATTTAAGACCTCTGAACACGCACCTCAAGTTCCACATGCTACATACAGTGGACGTGCTGCATGGCATCAGGCAGAACGCCTGGTTTAAAACCATCGACCTGAAAGACGCATATTTTCATGCTCCAATCGTGCCCCAGCAGGCAATTCCTCCGTTTCACCTTCGAGGGAAGGGCTTACCAGTTTTGTGTGCTTCGAGATTTCACTGGCACCAGGGGTCTTCACCAGGTTTGTAGCAGTGGCACTGTCTCCATTACAGGCCAGGGGGATTCGAATTTTCCCGTACCGGGATGACTGGTTGATCTGTTCCCAGTCAAGGGTAGATGCCCTCAGACAATCAGCATTGCTGGACTCCAATGTTACCAAGCTAGGGCTTACAGTGAATTATGGAAGGAGCTCTCTGATGCCCAGTCAGCGAAGACCGTTTATTGGCATCCAGTTGGACTCACAGTTGATGATGGCTACCCCCTCTCAACGGCGAGTCAACAACATCCTCCAACTTATCAGTCACTTCAGAAGAGGCAGGGCACTGGTCCTCAAAGCATTTCTGACACTGCTAGGTATTCTCACAGCAGCCTCATCGGGGGTCCCTTTAGGCCTTCTGTCATTACGGCCTTTCCAGATCTGGCTGAATGACTTCGGCTTACATCCTACTCAACACAGGCACAAGCTGGTCAGAATCACTGACAGTGGCCTAGGGTGCCTACGCCCATGGAGGAGAAGAGCATATTTTACCCAGGGGGTTCCCTTAGGCTGGCACAGCCTCCACCCTGGCGAATGGAAGCTGCACCCCGAAGAAGTGCAAGCGATCTGGCACAGACATGGCAGAGCAGAAGTGGACCTTCTCACCTCACTTCCAACGACACACTGTCCTCCCTTGGTTTTCACTGGGGGAACCAACAAACCCCTTGGGCCAAGAGGCGCTGGCCCATGTGTGACTGAATCGACTGCTGTATGCTTTCCCTCCACTATCGCTGATACTGCCCTCCCTAGAGAGGATCCTCAGGGGCAATCACAAGGTGCTGCTAGTAGCCCCCAAATGGCCAGGAGGGTGTGGTTTCCAATATTACACAGATTACTGTACAGGGAGCCTTGGTGCCTCCCTGTGAGGAGGTATCTCCTCACAGCCGGAGGGTCGAA